>NC_069501.1:756120239-756415239 GCF_027579735.1 Bombina bombina | reverse complement strand
CTTTATTTCTGATGCTAACTTGCAAGTCATTAGACTGGGAGCCAATATGTCTGGTTTCATGGTTCTAGCCCTCAGGGCTATATGGCTGAAATCTTGGTCAGCTGATGTTACCTCCAAGTCCAAGCTTTTGTCACTACCTTACAAGGGTAAGACCCTGTTTGGTCCTGGTCTGGCAGAGATAATTTCTGAAATTACGGGTGGAAAGGGGTCCTTTCTACCACAAGACAAGAAGAATAGACCTAAGGGGCGTCAAAATTCTAATTTTCGTTCCCCTATCTGGACGACATCTTGGTTCAGGCGTCCTCTTTTCAGGTAGCAAAATCTCATATGGAGATCTTGTTGTCTTTTCTTCGTTCCCACGGATGGAAAGTGAATCTGGAAAAGATTTCCCTTGTGTCAACTACAAGGGTGGTTTTCTTAGGGACCATAATAGATTCCCTATCTATGAAACAAAAATTATCTCTTCTTGCCTCTCACGGCCGTCAGTAGCTCAATGTATGGAGGTAATTGGACATCGTTCCCTTTGCTCATTCCATTTGAGAGCTTTGCAATTATGCATGCTCAGACAATGGAACGGAGAACATTCGATCCGTCCCAGAGGATAGATCTGGACCAGTTGACAATAGACTCTCTTTCATGGTGGATTTCTCAGGATCGTCTGTCTCAGGGAACATGCTTCCGGAGACCCTCCTGGGTGATCGGGACCACGGATGCCAGCGTACTAGGCTGGGGGTAGTCTGGGACTCGCTAAAGGCTCAGGGCCTATGGACTCGAGAGGAGTCTTCTCTTCTGATAAATATTTTGGAATTGAGAGCGGTCTTCAATGCTCTAGTGGCCTGGCCTCAGTTGTCTTTAGCCCGGTTTATCAGATTCCAGTCGCACAACATCACCTCAGTGGCCTACATCAACCACCAGGGAGGAACTCCGAGTTCCTTGGCTATGAAGGAGGTGACTCGGATTATTCAGTAGGCAGAAACTCACAATTGTCTTCTATCTGCCATCCACATTCCAGGAGTGGACAACTGGAAGGCGGGTTTTCTGAGCACACAGACCTTTCATCCCAGGGAGTGGGCTTTCCATCCAGAGGTGTTCTCCAGGTTAACCCTCAAGTGGGGGGTGCTGGAGTTGGATCTGATGGCATCTTGTAATAACGCCAAGCTTCCAAGGTACGGTTCAAGATCAAAAGATCCTCAGGCCGCCCTGATAGATGCTCTGGCGGTTCCTTGAGATTTTGGTCTTGTATACCTGTTTCCTCCGTTTGCTCTCCTTCCACGAGTCATTGCTCGTATCAATCAGGAGATAGCCTCTGTAATTCTAATAGCTCCTGCATGGTCTCGCAGGATCTGGTTTGCAGACCTAGTAAAGATGTCATCTCTTCCTCCTTGGAGGTTACCTCTGAGGAAGGACCTTCTAACTTTCCTCCATCCAAATCTCGTTTCTCTGAAGCTGACTGCATGGAGATTGAACGCTTAGTTCTGGCTAAGTGTGGGTTTTCTGAGTCAGTCATTGAGACCATGCTTCAGGCTCGCAAGCCTGTTACTTGTAAAATTTACCATAAGGTATGGCGTAAATACCTTATATTGGTGTGAATCGAAAGGCTTCTCTTGGAGTAGGGTCAGGATTCCTAGAATTTTGTCTTTTCTCCAGTAAGGTCTGGAGAAAAAGTTGTCAGTCAGTTCTCTGAAGAGTCAGATTTCTTCTCTATCTAATCTTTTGCACAAATGTCTGGTGGATGTGCCAGATGTTCAATCTTTTTATCAGGCCTGTGTTTAAATCTGTTGCTCCTCCTCGAAGCTTGATCCTTGTTCTTAAAGTTTTGCAGCAGGCTCCGTTTGAGCCAATGCATTCTGTAGATATTAAGTTATTATCTTGGAAATTTTGTTCCTTATTGCTATTTCCTCTGCTCGTAGAGTTTCTGAACTCTCGGCTTTTACAGTGTGATTCCCCTTATCTTGTTTTTCATGCTGATAAGGCAGCTCTTTGTACTAAATTGGGATTTCTCCCTAAGGTGTTTTCGGATAGAAATATTAATCAGGAAATTGTTGTTCCTTCTCTCTGTCCTAATCCTTCTCAAAAGGAACGTCTGTTGCATAACTTGGACATTGTACGTGCTCTAAAATTCTACCTACAGGCTACCAGTCTTCTGCCCTGTTTGTTTGTTTGTTTGTTTGTTTGTTTCTCAGGAAAGCGTAGGGGTCAGAATGCCTTCCACTTCTCTTTCTCTCTGGTTGAGAAGTATTATTCGTTTTGCTTATGAGACTGCTGGACAGCAGCCTCCTGAGAGAATTACGGCTCATTCCACAAAGGCTGTCTACTCTTCTTTGGCTTTCAAAAATGAAGCTTCTGGGGGAGTGTTTTGACCACGGCCATGATCAGCAGCAACTTAAAGGGACAGTCTACACCAGAATTTTTATTGTTTTAAAAGATAGATAATCCCTTTATTACCCATTCCCCAGTTTTGCATAACCAACACAGTTATATTAGTATACTTTTAACCTCTGTGATTATCTTGTATCTAAGCCTCTGTTAACTGCCCATTTATTTCAGTTCTTTTGACAGACTTGCTGTTTAGCCAATCAGTGCCTGCTCCCAGATAACTTCACGTGCACGAGCACAGTGTTATCTATATGAAATGCATGAACTAAAACCCTCTAGTGGTGAAAAACTGTTTAAATGCATTCTGAAAAGAGGAGGCCTTCAAGGTCTAAAAAATTAGCATATGAACCTCCTAGGTTAAGTTTTCAACCAAGAATACCAAGAGAACAAAGCAAAATTGGTGATAAAAGTAAATTGGAAAATTGTTTAAAATTACATGTCCTATCTGAATCATGAAAGTTTATTTTGGCCTAGACTGTCCCTTTAATGAAGCTCCTCAAGTTAATCTATCAACTCGTTGCCTATCTCCTTCTAAACTTGTCATCCAGCTCTGAAACTTAACAAGCTAACACAGGAGAAGACACGGAGCTAAATGATACCTTCATTTTTATGATCCTATCTGTGGGGTCCAAACTGATCTGGCTTAGAATATAGGCCCCAACACCATTACACCCATGCATCTCCCCCCTCGGATAATCATGCTATCCTAGTAGAGCAGTATTTACCTGCTACATCTTACCTCATAAACAAGAATCTATCCTAACGACTTCAACATGGAGGACTTTAGTAACATCCTAAGAACTAAATTAGAGGACTTAGGGCAACTGATGGATTATAGATTTACTGATCTTAGAGGCATATGCATGGCAGCCATAAGCCCGCAGGACTCACTGCTGGAAGCTCCTGGAGATATCAAAGAGGTTATAGGCACAATATGGCCTCTACAACTTATGGATTCGAGACCAAACCTGACTCAGTGTACTGCGCTGCATAGTCCTGGCCAAGCATTCAGATGTGATGGGATCCGGAACACAGAGCAGCCTAAACGAATCCCACCTGTGGTTTGCGACATAAAGAGTGAGTCATCACCCTCGGATCCTTTGGAGCGGGATGCGGCCGATTCCCTCGGAGGTGATGAGGGGTTTACAATCACTCATGGAGTAAGATCGTCTGATCCCAATATGCACTTACCTTCGGCCAGAGCCTCGGCTCACAGCTTTTTACAGAGCGGCCACAGCATAAAGTCACTAACAAGAGAGCTGTTTTAGTCTTGGTCTGCCATATTACTCGGCACGCAGCCTCGGATTGACAGCCATGTCACAGGGACATCATCATGCACGGAGTATCTAGTTCCTTATTACCCCAGGAGGGGCAATGGATACTACCTTCCCAATGACATGGATAACTGTAATAGGGGTCAATGGTGTAACATTCAATCTGGAAACGGGTAATGTGGTATGCCTTTATGAGCAGATGTGATTAGGTTTCCTGTTGCCCCGCTTGGCTTACCTTTCCAAATGACGGCCCTGAAGCCTGATATGCTGCTATCGGGACATATAACTCTAGGGAGATCTCTTGCTGGTAGTCTGCACCTAAGCCATAATCGCTATATCGTAGACTTTGGTGTGCTTTATTAGCTCCTAAATATTGCTTATTGTTTATATCTCCTTTCTAGATGATTGCCAAACATTATTGCACGTTTCACATTTCAGTGCAGTTGTGCCATTATTAGTCACCTTATTATGACACTTATCATTACCACAGATTATTATCCCCTGTGATCAGACGATCCTAGGCTCTCTCTGCTGATTGTCAGGGGACTGAAATTAATACAAAAAAAGGAAACCTACTAAAGATATATCTCTAACCACACCGATCAGCCTATATTGCATACCCTCAATAACAGTCTGATATTTTTACTGGCTCCAGGTACACGCATGTTGCTCTTGGCTACCAAGTCAAGTTCTTACCGCCCTGGGAATTAGGTTGAAATATGCAGGTTTAGGGCTAGATAGCAGGAACACTATATCAGTAACATTTAGGCTTATTCTTATTTCACATGCTATTTTGCCCTGTGGTTACTTATATTACTTACTTTTATTTTGATCCAGTTGGAGCTTGTCTAAGCCCAATTATTCTTTTACAGGGTACCCTGTTTGTTCATTTTAAACTCACCAAATAATGGTTCACTACCTTGGCACATAGATACAGAGTGAAACTCCCTATGTCACCTATGTATTTTGATAGCTCCTCCTTACATCTATCAAAAGCATAAGATTCTGTGTATTTTATATTTATATGTAGTATTATCAGATGGTACTCCTTCCTATTTTGTAAAGAAATGTATCTCTCTTCCTAAATATTATATCAGTACTCTAAGTAGCTCATTAGCAAGTATCATTCTAGTAGACAATATACAAGGATAAAGAGATACCACAATATTACTGATGTATAAACTAAAAATCTAAGGCATCATTAATTTATATTCAATACATATCTCTAAGTCTAGTTATAACTTTCGTATGACATGTATGTTCTACAAATAGTTTCCATAATCCCATATGCACACTGTGTCTTCATTACTAATTGATATGATACCTCCCTGGTATTTTTTCTATCCCGTTCAAGGTGTGTTGTTTTGGAGATGATATTTGTGATGTCTTGTTATCAACAATGTATGGCTAAATACCTTAATAAAAAAGCTTTGATTTAAAAAAAAAAAAAAAGCCTTCGGTTTAGGCCTGCTGTCTTAGTTCCCACTAGTAATTGTAATGTCCACGGCCCCACCCTGAATTAAGACAGTATTTTTGTTAAATCTCAGGCACCTCTACACCTTTGTGTTATCTTCTTTTTCCATTTCCCTTCGGCTGAATGACTGGGGGTTATGGATAAGGGAAGTGACACTTAACAGCTTTGCTGTGGTGCTCTTTGCCGCCTCCTGCTAGGCAGGAGTGAATATCCCATTAGTAATTGGAATGACGTCATGGACTCTCCATGTCCGGAAAGAAAGAAATTTATCAGGTAAGCATAAATTTTTATTTTATTTTAAATGTGATTTCCAGGACCTTCTGGCGCAAATTAGTTACAATAATAGAAATTGTGAAAAGATAAATCCTGTTAACAAATGTGTTGTTTTCCAGTTTTTACGGCTACATTATTGCAATGGAGGAAACCTAGTCACTTAGCGAGTTCATAGCCTACAGTGTGAGAACTGTTTTTATAGATGAGTTATGTTTCGGCCACTACTTCTAATTGAAACCTGTAGTGTTTTTCTTGATTTCAGCCATGTATCTCACCAAACTATAAAACGGTGCACTCTTAATCAGTAATTTGAAATAATGGAAAGAAAAAAAAAAAACCACACTTAAAGTGATTGTCAATTTTCGTTCTTTTGAACACATATTCCTGTAGGCAATCCTGATATTAACCTAACCGCCACTATACATTTATAAAAAAATTAGTAATATGTAGTTTATTTTTTAGTCAAAATATCGACTATTCACAGTACCTGCTCCTCCCATAGTTTACTTCCTTAGTTTTAGACATATCACGTATACAGCGGTCCCACCCGCTGTTTACGTCTCTTCAATGCGCGCTCCCGTTTTCACTTCCCATTGCGCATGCGTGAAATGCTGTTTCCGCTGTCAATCAACCATAGTATTCATTGAATCAATACATTCAATGAATACTATCGTTGTGAAGAGAAGGAAACGATCTGCTAACCCAGCCCTGTTACTGATGTACTTACCGAAATGACAGGGCTCCGTAAAGTAAAATAACTCCGCATGCGCGAAATGTCGTCAGCGTAAGCGGGTGGGTCCCCCTGTGGTTAGAGCCTTGATTGGTAATTGAGACGTCAATCAGACTGACACTAAGTAGGGGCGCGTGCCGGGTGGAGGATCAAAATAACGGGAGCCAACGAACAAAATAAAAAAACAAGGTATATAACAAAAACATTGTAAATCGATGAATGAAACTGGTATTTATTTTTAATAGACGTTAAGGGTAACGTTAGTGAGGATGCGCACTTTACATTCACTTTAAGATAGTAATCTAATCATTGAGCAAACATGACCAGTACACCCATCATGTCTGGATACAAATGGCATTCATAATGGTTACCAGTTATCAAAATGGATTCAGATTAGGTTCATCTACCACATGATGATTTCCCTTACACGTTGTACTCCAACTCATTGCAGCTTTTTCTTTTTGCATATCATTTATGTACCTCTAAACCTTTTTATGCGCCTTTTAATAAAGTTGTTAAAAGGAGACACACTTTAATTGAATGAATAATTACTAAATGCTTTCGGTTGCCTGACTCTCTAACTTTAACGTATTTTTGTAGAGTCTAACTGGAGGGAAGAATGGAGGGGTGCACTGTACAGATGTGACCAATGCCAGCAGAACCATGCTCTTTAACATACACACTCTGGAGTGGGATACTGATCTCTGTCAGTAAGTAACATGCTCCTACTGGTTCGCCATGATGATTGTTTTGCGTGCAATTCTGTTCTAGTAATGGAAAACAAAAATACTGTTTGTTTGATATGATATGTTAATAAATTAGTAGTGTGCACGCTCCCCCCATTCAGTTTCATATTTTACACGGTCACTCTCTAGCCTTATCGATTAACACATTTGCATTTGTTTCAACACAATTGTTATTGCAGGTTTGCCCAAAAGGTAGATTGAGGTGAATATATATATATATATATATATATATATATATATATATATATATATATATACACGGAAGGGGACTGTACTCTCATACCGGACCGGGTACACATCCCATGACCCTGCAACATGCTCAGCCCTGGGTGCTCACTGGCACTCATATGAAGCTGTGCTGTCCCCAGAGTCACAGGCAGTTAACCCCAGACAGGTCTGGGTGCAAGAACCATAGGGAAAATTACAAAACAAATTAATACAACACACAAAGAAAGTCCAGCACTCACTTAAAGCTCTCAGCTAAGATTTAAAAGCAAAAATGGAAAGGTTAGTTACCGCATTTGGCCAAATGGGACAAGCCCAGGTACCACATCAAGGTCCTTTCCAATACCTGGGACCCTAAAACAGCCACACAATGCAAGCTCTCAAATCCAAACAAACTGGGAACAAGGGAAGGGTGCACAGGCTTATGTAATCACCCTAGACATATACAAAACACACAGAAAACCTGGCACTCGCCAGCAGATTCACAGCAATGTTTAAAAGCAAAACTGGGGGAAGTCAGTAACATTTGGCGCCAAAGGATCAAGCCCAGGACCACGACAAGGTCTCCCCCTTTCTGGGACCCTAAACCAGCACCAACACAATGCATACTTCCAAACAAACGAACTGGGAACCTCCCAGGGTGACACAGGCTTTTATAACCTCCCCTAGGTAAATGCAAAACACAGGAATGGACCGCACTCACAGACTGGACTGGGTACACATCCTAAGCCACAGCAAACTCCACAGTCCTGAACACTGACAGACAGCTGTAAAGTTCCCAGCAACCCAGGCAGTTCACCCCAGAACAGCCTGGGTGACAGGTCCGCAGGGAAGCATTACAAACATTATCAACACAACACACAGAAAACCCAGCACTCGCCAGCAGATTCACAGCAATGTTTAAAAGCAACACTGGGGGAAGTCAGTTACATTTGGCGCCAAAGGATAAAGCCCAGGACCACAACAAGGTCTCCAAGCAGCAGCTAAAAATGATGATATTGTATTTCTAGAAGTGTGTGTGTTCCACAAATAAGTATGTTATGTTCCATGGCTGTAAATAGAAAAGATTGAATAAGCACATTTTGTCCAATGTTTAAGTGTGAAAAATCCACTCTAAGAAATATTTTATCAATTGCTTCAATTTTCTGTCTTGAGTACACAAAGTAATCACTGTTGTAAACACTCAGAGGCATCATAAGCTAATTAACTGTTTGAACAGGGGCATTTCAATAGCATATACACGACAAAGTAATGCTATGAGAATATAATTAGTGAGGGCGAAACCAGTTCTTTTCCACTGTGTGCCAGAGTTCATGTTATTAACTCTTGTTGACTCCTTTGTTTGCTCAAGGGCACTGTTATCTACAGGGTAAGTGAACTTTCCTAAGGTTTTTAACAGGAGTCAGTAACTCATAAGTAAAAAAGAAAAATTAATGTGTTTGTTTTTTCTTTTTTTTTCTTGTTTCTGTTTAATATTTTTCTTGTATGTGCTTGTGTATTGTTATCATGCAGACCTTTTGTAAAATGTGTAGCAAAAACATATTTATGGATTTTGAAAGTAACCTGTTTAAAACTTCATAGAGCTCTGAACCCCCCCCCCCCCCCAAAAAAAAAAAAAAAAAACACCTTACAAAATGGTAGATAGGCTGCATATTTCTTTTTTTAAGGGGTTTGTTTGAATTCACTTAGATAAGCCTATATTGTATACTTATTAGAGATGTGCATTCATTTTTGGAAAAATGTACATTCATCATGAAAATCAGATTTTTTTATTTTTTTATTTTTTTTTAAACAAATTAATATCTTAATGAATGCATCAACAAAAATTAAAGGAAAATACATTTTTTTTTATGAAAATTGTCAGTATTCGTTGGTAAGCGGTTAATTCCTTAGTGAGTAGCTTTGAAACCTTTACATTCATTTTAACGAAAATTAATATAAATGTTTAACGAAATTTCAGTTTTCGTTTAGTTTTAAAAGGAACGAATACCATATAGTACAGCCATCATTCTAAAATCCAACTTTTTAATTAATATATATATTTTTTTTTTAAAACCCATATCAAATATTACTATTTTCCCTGCCTGTAAGTTACAAAAGTATTAAAAATGATATAAATCTACCTTTAGTTGCATGTAGAAGCTGTGCTATGACATTTAAATATGGCCTAAATGACATAAGATATTGTTCTTTATACTTGGTCCCATCCTCTTCTCCAACTGTCCCATTTTAAAGATGCAACTATTCCAAAATCCAAACCTTTTCCGGTCCCAAGCCTTTTGGATAAAGGGCTTTCTACCTGTATTAGATTTAAAAGGTATATACACAAGTTTAAAAACTAAACCCTTGTAATATGTTAAAATAATTTTAAACGTAGTATTTAGGCAATACAAATATCTTCTGTTAAATGGTGCTTGTAAATGTATCTTTATTTAGCCAGTGCTAAACTACATAAATACCTGCAAACAATTGATGTGTAGGACTAAGGAGAAAGAATAAATAGTAAATTATTGTTAAACGGACAGTCTACACCAGAATTGTTATTGTTTTAAAAGATAGATAATCCCTTTATTACCCATTTCCCAGTTTTGCATAACCAACACAGTTATAAAAATATACTTTTAACCTCTGTGATTATCTTGTTTCTAAGCCTCTGCAAACTGCCCCTTTTTTCAGTTCTTTTGACAGACTTGCAGTCTAGCCAATCAGTGCCTGCTCCCAGATAACTTCTCGTGCACGAGCACAGTGTTATCTACATGAAATACGTGAATTAACACCCTCTCGTGGTGAAAAACTGTTAAAATACAATCTGAAAGAGGTGGGCTTCAAGGTCTAAGAAATTAGCATATGAACCTCCTAGGTTAAGCTTTCAACTAAGAATACCAAGAGAACAAAGCAAAATTGGTGATAAAAGTAAATTGGAAAATTGTTTAAAATTACATGATCTATCTGAATCATGAAAGTTTATTTTGGCCCAGACTGTCCCTTTAATGCAGGTTATTTTAAAAGTTTATTAAGTGTGTAGTTTAGTGTGACAAGCACATTATAATTTTTATCTACCATAATTCTGCTTTAAATGTCTTATCCATCTTATATGCAGACAAGTCTTATATGCCAAATATAGTACATACTTACAACCTGGTTCAATTTTGTGTAAATGTTTTTAATTCAATCAGATTAATTATTTTCTTTCATGCAATTGGCAAGAGTCCATGAGCTAGTGACGTATGGGATATACAATCCTACCAGGAGGGGCAAAGTTTCCCAAACCTCAAAATGCCTATAAATACACCAACCACCACACCCACAAATCAGTTTTACAAACTTTGCCTCCTATGGAGGTGGTGAAGTAAGTTTGTGCTAGATTTCTACGTTGATATGCGCTTCTCAGCTTTTTGAAGCCTGGTTCCTCTCAGAGTGCAGTGAATGACAGAGGGATGTGAAAGGAGTATTACCTGTTGAATGCAATGGTCATCCTAACGGGGATCTATTTCATAGGTTCTCCGTTATCGGTCGTAGAGATTCATCTCCTACCTCCCTTTTCAGATCGACGATATACTCTTATATACCATTACCTCTGCTGATTCTCGTTTCAGTACTGGTTTGGCTATCTACTTTATGTAGATGAGTGTCTTTTGGTAAGTATGTTTCTTTTATTTAAGACACTCTCAGCTATGGTTTGGCAGTTTTTGCAGACTGTCAGTTTCATATCTGGGAAATGCATAAAAATTTTTTTTTTTTTTCTTACCTGAAGTTTTCAAATTGACTCTCTTTTCTAAATTGCGGGCTGTTAGGCTCGCAGGAGCGCAAAATCCTATAATTTATTGTGTCATTCTTGGCGCGAGACTTTTTTGGCACGAGAATTGCGTTTGTTGACGTATTTTCGTGATTTCCGGCGTCTTGGTTGCCGCTGAGTTTTTTTACGAGGTTGCTTCATCTATGGCGCTTGTGTTTGTTGCAGACGTTTTTGGCGCCAAAAAATATTTTGTCAGTTGTGGGCGTCATACTTGGCGCCAAACTTTCGGACATTATTTAAGACTTCATTTATTTTTGCTTCTGGTTTCCAAAAGCATATTTTGTTTGCATTTCTTTCCCATTCCTGAAACTGTCATATAAGGAAATTGCTAATTTTGCTTTATATGTTATTTTTTTCTCTTACATATTGCAAGATGTCTCAATCTGACCCTGTCTCAGAACCTACTACTGGAATCCTGCTGCCTGATGTCGGTTCTACCAAAGCTAAGTGCATTTGTTGTAAACTTCTGGTAACTGTTCCTCCGGCTGTAGTTTGTGATAGTTGTCATGACAAACTTTTACATGCAGACAATATTTCCATTAGTAGTAATTCATTACCTGTTGCTGGTCCTTCAACATCTAATGCTCAGGATATTCCTGTTAATGTGAGAGAATTTGTTTCTAATTCCATTCAGAAGGCTTTGTCCGCCATACCGCCTTCTAATAAACGTAAAAGGTCTTTTAAAACTTCTCATAAAATTGATTCATTTTTAAATGACCGACAACATTCTGATTTATCTATCTCTGATGAGGATCTATCTGGTGCAGAAGATTCTGCCTCAGATATTGACACTGAGAAATCTTCATACTTATTTAAAATGGAGTATATTCGTTCCTTATTAAAAGAGGTGTTGATTGCATTAGATATGGAGGAGACTAGTCCTCTTGATATTTAAAACTTATAAATTCGTTTTTTAAACCTCATGTAGTTAATTCCTGAGGTTTTTCCAGTTCCTGATGCCTCATTTCAGATGTGATTTCTAGGGAATGGAATAAATTTGGTACTTCTTTTACTCCTTCAAGGTTTAAGAAACTGTATCCTTTGCCGACTGATAGATTGAAGTTTTGGGAAAAGATCCCCAAAGTTGATGGGGCCATCTCTACTCTTGCTAAGCGTACTACTATTCCTATGGCAGATAGTACTTCTTTTAAGATCCTTTAGATAGGAAACTTGAATCTTATCTAAGGAAGGCTTAATTATGTTCAGGTCATCTTCTTAGGCCTGCTATTTCTTTGGCTGATGTTGCAGCTGCTTCAAATTTTTGGTTGGAAACCTTAGCGCAACAAGTACCAGATCATAATGTGTATAGCATTGTTAAGTTAATTCAACATGCTAATAATTTAATTTGTGATGCCATTTTTGATATCATTAGAATTGATGTTAGATATATGTATTTAGCTATATTAGCTAGAAGAGCTTTATGGTTTAAATCTTGGAATGCTGATATGACTTCTAAATCAACGTTGCTATCGCTCTCTTTCCAAGGTAATACATTATTTGGTTCTCAGTTGGATTCGATTATTTCAACTGTCACTGGGGGGAAGGGAGTTTTTTTGCCTCAGGATAAAAAATCTAAGGGCAAATTTAAGGCTGCTAACCGTTTTCGTTCCTTTCGACAAAATAAGGAACAGAAACCTAATCCTTCCCCTAAGGGAACGGTTTCCAATTGGAAGCCTTCTTCAGTCTGGAATAAATCCAAGCCATTTAGCCATGAAGGTGTGGCCCTCATTCCAGCTAAGCTGGTAGGGGGCAGACTAAGATTTTTCAAGGATGTTTGGATCAATTCAGTCCAAAATCATTGGATTCAGAATATTGTCTCTCAGGGGTACAGAATAGGTTTCAAAGTAAGACCGCCTGTGAGAAGTTTTTCTCTCACGCATTCCAGTTAACCCAGAGAAAGCTCAGGCTTTCCTGAAGTGTGTTTCAGACCTGGAGTTATCTGGGGTAATTGTGCCAGTTCCTTTTCAGGAACGGGGTCTGGGGTTTTATTCAAATCTATTTATTGTCCCAAAGAAGGAGAATTCTTTCAGACCAGTTCTGGATCTAAAAATTCTGAATCGTTATGTAAGAATACCAACATTCAAAATGGTGACTATATAAGGCATATTCTGCCTTTTGTTCAGCAAGGGCATTATATGTCCACAATAGACTTACAGAATGAATATCTTCATATTCCGATTCATCCAGATCACTATCGGTTCCTGAGATTCTCTTTTCTAGACAAGCATTACCAATGTGTTGCTCTTCCTTTTGGCCTAGCGACAGCTCCAAGGATCTTTTCAAAGGTTCTCGGTGCCCTACTCTCTGTAATCAGAGAGCGGGGTATTGCAGTGTTTCCTTATTTGGACGATATCTTGGTACTTGCTCAGTCTTTACGTTCTGCAGAATCTCACACAAATCAACTAGTGTTTTTACCAAAAAGTTCTTTGATTCCTCAAACAATGGTAACCTTTTTAGGTTTCCAAATAGATTCAGTATCCATGACTTTCTCTCTAACAGACAAGAGACGTCTGAAATTGGTTGCAGCTTGTCGGAACCTTCAGTTTCAATCATTCCCTTCAGTAGCTATGTTCATGGAGGTTTTAGGTCTCATGACTGCAGCATTGGACGCGATCCCCTTTGCTCGTTTTCACATGAGACCTCTTCGGCTTTGTATGCTGAACCAATGGTGCAGGGATTATACAAAGATGTCACAATTAATATCCTTAAATCCCAATGTTCGACTATCTCTGACTTGATGGTTAGATCACCATCGTATAGTTCAAGGGGCCTCTTTTGTTCGTCCAAGCTGGACTGTGATCACAACAGATCCGAGTCTTTCAGGTTGGGGAGCTGTCTGGGGATCTCTGATAGTGCAGGGGGTTTGGAAATCTCAAGAGGTGAGATTACCAATCAATATTTTGGAACTCCGTGTGATTCTCAGAGCTCTTCAGTTTTGGCCTCTATTGAAGAGAGATCCGTTTATTTGTTTTCAGACAGACAATGTCACAGCCGTGGCGTATGTCAATCATCAGGGTGGGACTCGCAGTCCTCAAGCTATGAAAGAAGTATCTCGGATACTTGCTTGGGTGGAATCCAGCTCCTGTCTAATTTCTGCGGTCCATATCCCAGGTATAGACAATTGGGAAGCAGATTATCTCAGTCGCCAGACTTTACATACGGGAGAGTGGTCTTTTCACCCAGATGTGTTTTTTCAGATTGATCAGATGTGGGGGCTTCCAGAAATAGATCTGATGGCTTCTCATCTAAACAGGAAACTTCCCAGGTATCTGTCCAGGTCCAGGGATCCTCAGGCGGAAGCAGTGGATGCATTGACACTTCCTTGGAGTTATCAACCTGCCTATATTTTTCCGCCTCTAGTTCTTCTTCCAAGAGTGTTTTCCAAAATCATAATGGAGCGTTCGTTTGTACTGCTTTTGGCTCCAGCATGGCCACACAGGTTTTGGTATGCAGATCTTATTCGGATGTCCAGTTGCCAACCTTGGCCACTTCCGTTAAGGCCAGACCTTCTATCTCAAGGCCCGTTTTTCCATCAGGATCTCAAATCATTAAATTTGAAGGTATGGAAATTGAACGCTTAGTGCTTAGTCATAGAGGTTTCTCTTACTCCGTGATTAATACTATGTTGCAGGCTCGTAAATCTGTGTCTAGAAAGATTTATTATCGAGTTTGGAAGACTTACATTTCATTGTGCTCTTCTCATAATTTCTCTTGGCATTCTTTTAGAATTCCTAGAATTTTACAGTTTCTTCAGGATGGTTTAGATAAGGGTTTGTCTGCAAGTTCCTTGAAAGGACAAATCTCTAGCAATTTTTCTGTGGAACAGAACAGAAGGAGCAAACTTCCTGATATTCATTGTTTTGTACAGGCTCTGGTTTGTATCAAGCATGTCATTAAATCAATTTCTCCTCCTTGGCGTCTTAATTTGGTTTTGAAGGCTTTACAGGCTCCTCCGTTTGAGCCTATGGATTCTATGGACATTAAATTACTTTCTTGGAAAGTGTTGTTCCTTTTGGCCATCTCTTCTGCTAGAAGAGTTTCTGAATTATCTGCTCTTTCTTGTGAGTCTCCTTTTCTGATTTTTCATCAGGATAAGGCGGTTTTGCGGACTTCGTTTAAATTTTTACCTAAAGTTGTGAACTCTAACAACATTAGTAGAGAAATTGTTGTCCATTCTTTGTGTCCTAATCCTAAGAATTCTCTGGAGAGATCTTTACATTCTTTGGATGTGGTAAGAGCTTTGAAATATTATGTTGAAGATACTAAATATTTCAGGAAGACTTCTAGTCTATTTGTTATCTTTTCTGGTTCTAGAAAAGGTCAGAAGGCTTCTGCCTTCTCTTTGGCATCTTGGTTAAAGCTTTTGATTCATCATGCTTATTTGGAGTCGGGTAAATCCCCGCCTCAGAGGATTACGGTTCATTCTACTAGGTCAGTTTCCACTTTCTGCTGGGCTTTTAAGAATGAAGCTTCTGTTGATCAGATTTGCAAAGCAGCAATTCGGCAGTACATTTATTGTTATCTCAGGGATTTTGTCACAAGACATTTTAAAAACTTTCCGCTAGATTTGGAGTTTTGTCGGTAACGACCCGAAAAACTAACGCCGGCTTTTTTCTGGCCGCACCATAAAAATAACTCTGGTATTGAGAGTCCACATAAAGGCTGCGTTAGGCTCCAAAAAAGGAGCGTAGAGCATTTTTAACGCAGCTTCAACTCTCAATACCAGAGTTGCTTACGGACGCGGCCAGCCTCAAAAACGTGCTCGTGCACGATTCCCCCATAGGAAACAATGGGGCTGTTTGAGCTGAAAAAAAACCTAACACCTGCAAAAAAGCCGCGTTCAGCTCTTAACGCAGCCCCATTGTTTGCTATGGGGAAACACTTCCTACGTCTGCACCTAACACTCTAACATGTACCCCGAGTCTAAACACCCCTAACCTTACACTTATTAACCCCTAATCTGCCGCCCCCGCTATCGCTGACACCTGCATTTTATTTTTAACCCCTAATCTGCCGCTCCGTAAACCGCCGCTACTTACATTATCCCTATGTACCCCTAATCTGCTGCCCCTAACACCGCCGACCCCTATATTATATTTATTAACCCCTAATCTGCCCCCCACAACGTTGCCTCCACCTGCCTACACTTATTAACCCCTAATCTGCCGACCGGAGCTCACCGATATTCTAATAAATGTATTAACCCCTAAAGCTAAGTCTAACCCTAACACTCTGTTCCGATCAGCCAATAGAATGCAAGCTCAATCTGATTGGCTGATTGGATCAGCCAATCGGATTGAACTTCATTCTGATTGGCTGATTCCATCAGCCAATCAGAATATTCCTACCTTAATTCCGATTGGCTGATAGAATCCTATCAGCCAATCGGAATTCGAGGGACACCATCTTGGATGACGTCCCTTAAAGGAACCGTCATTCTTCAGTTGGACGTCGCCGGAAGAAGATGGGTCCGCGGTGGAGGTCTTCAGGATGGAGCCGGTCGTCATCGGATGAAGATAGAAGATGCCGCTTGGATCAAGATGGTTGCCGGTCCGGATCGCCTCTTCTTCCCTGATAGGATGAAGACTTTGGACCCTCTTCTGGACTTCTTCAGTGGATGTCTAGCCCCCGCTTGGGTTGGATGAAGATATCGGAGCCAGAACCGATCGGTGATACCCGGTGAGGTGAAGACAAGGTAGGAAGAACTTCAGGGGCTTAGTGTTAGGTTTATTTAAGGGGGGTTTGGGTTAGATTAGGGGTATGTGGGTGGTGGGTTGTAATGTTGGGGGGGGGGGGTGTTGTATGGTTTTTTTTTACAGGCAAAAGAGCTGAACTTCTTGGGGCATGCCCCGCAAAGGGCCCTGTTCAGGGCTGGTAAGGTAAAAGAGCTTTTAACTTTAGTAATTTAGAATAGGGTAGGGCATTTTTTATTTTGGGGGGCTTTGTTGTTTTATTAGGGGGCTTAGAGTAGGTGTAATTAGTTTAAAATTGTTGTAATATTTTTCTTATGTTTGTAAATATTTTTTTATTTTTTGTACTTTAGCTAGTTTATTTAATTGTATTTATTTGTAGGAATTGTATTTAATTAATTTATTGATAGTGTAGTGTTAGGTTAATTGTAGGTAATTGTAGGTAGTTTATTTAATTAATTTATTGATAGTGTAGTGTTAGGTTTAATTGTAACTTAGGTTAGTATTTATTTTACAGGTAATTTTGTAATTATTTTAACCATTTTAGCTATTAAATAGTTCTTAACTATTTAATAGCTATTGTACCTGGTTAAAATAATTACAAAGTTGCCTGTAAAATAAATATTAATCCTAAAATAGCTACAATATAATTATAATTTATATTGTAGCTATATTAGGATTTATTTTACAGGTAAGTATTTATCTTTAAATAGGAATAATTTATTTAATAAGAGTTAATTAATTTCGTTAGATGTAAATTATATTTAACTTAGGGGGGTGTTAGTGTTAGGGTTAGACTTAGCTTTAGGGGTTAATACATTTATTAGAGTAGCGGTGAGTTCCAGTCGGCAGATTAGGGGTTAATAATTGAAGTTAGGTGTCGGCGATGTTAGGGAGGGCAGATTAGGGGTTAATACTATTTATTATAGGGTTAGTGAGGCGGATTAGGGGTTAATAACTTTATTATAGTAGCGCTCAGGTCCGCTCGGCAGATTAGGGGTTAATAAGTGTAGGCAGGTGGAGGCGACGTTGAGGGGGGCAGATTAGGGGTTAATAAATATAATATAGGGGTCGGCGGTGTTAGGGGCAGCAGATTAGGGGTACATAAGTATAACGTAGGTGGCGGCGCTTTGCGGTCGGCAGATTAGGGGTTAATTATTGTAGGCAGGTGGCAGCGACGCTGTGGGGGGCAGATTAGGGGTTAATAAATATAATATAGGGGTCGGCGGTGTTAGGGGCAGCAGATTAGGGGTACATAAGGATAAAGTAGGTGGCGGTCGGCAGATTAGGGGTTAAAAAAATTTATTCAAGTGTCGGCGATGTGGGGGGACCTCGGTTTAGGGGTACATAGGTAGTTTATGGGTGTTAGTGTACTTTAGAGCACAGTAGTTAAGAGCTTTAGAAACCGGCGTTAGCCCAGAAAGCTCTTAACTACTGACTTTTTTCCTGCGGCTGGAGTTTTGTCGTTAGATGTCTAACGCTCACTTCAGAAACGACTCTAAATACCGGAGTTAGAAAGATCCCATTGAAAAGATAGGATACGCAATTGACATAAGGGGATCTGCAGTATGGAAAAGTCGCGGCTGAAAAGTGAGCGTTAGACCCTATTTTGAGTGACTCCAAATACCGGCGGTAGCCTAAAACCAGCGTTAGGAGCCTCTAACGCTGGTTTTCACGGCTACCGCCAAACTCCAAATCTAGGTCTTTCTTTTTTTCTTTGCAGCTAATTTGCAATACAATTTTCAACTGCTGCACTATATTATAAAACTTTAAAAAAAATTATTCTCCAGTTAATCAACACATTGCAATATTAAACGGGTGCTTTAGCGTAAATGCCTAATTTAAAATGTAATTTTATTTCAGTTATCTGCAGAAAATTTTCATTAAAAAAATCTCATCGCAGAAAGTGGAGAAAAGTTCTGTCTCTGGGGCAGCAACTTGGTCTTCTTTGCATACTTTTACTAAATTCTACCATTTTGATGTTTTCTCTTCAGAAGCAGTTTTTGGTAGAAAAGTACTTCAGGCAGCTGTTTCGGTTTGATTCTTCTGCTTATAATTTCAGTTTTTTTCATTATAGAGATTAAAACTTTTGATTTGGGTTGTTGATTAATTTTTCAGAGGAATTGGCTGTCTTTATTTGTATCCCTCCCTCTCTACTGACTCTTGCGTGGAGTTCCACATCTTGGGTATTGCTATCCCATACGTCACTAGCTCATGGACTCTTGCCAATTGCATGAAAGAACATAATTTATGTAAGAATTTACCTGATAAATTCATTTCTTTCATATTGGCAAGAGTCCATGAGACCCACCCTTGTTATGGTGGTTATGATTTTTTTGTATAAAGCACAATTATTCCAAATTCTTGTTGATGCTTTTTGCTCCTTTCTTATCACTCCACTTCTTGGCTATTCGTTAAACTGAATTGTGGGTGTGGTGGGGGGTGTATTTATATTCATTTTGAGGTTTGGGAAACTTTGCCCCTCCTAGTAGGATTGTATATCCCATACGTCACTAGCTCATGGACTCTTGCCAATATGAAAGAAATGAATTTATCAGGTAAATTCTTACATAAATTATGTTTTTTTAATTTTTATGGCTGCATTTGCAGTTATTTAAATTTAGGGTGCAGTATTGTAAACTATGAATACTTTGTAAATTCTATTTTAAATAAATGCCCATTTTCAGATAATCAGATTTCGTGGTTCAAAGACCCTTACTAATAAAAGCCTAGATTACAAGTGGAGTGCATAAATATTAGCGGTTTTGAGCACTAACACCACGCAAGTTAAATTTAATAGTGTTCTTTTTCTTATGCTCATATTACAAGTTGAAAGTAAAATGGTTGCGCTTGAGCGAAAGCCTGAGACACTAACATCTGGAGTTCGGATATATATATATATTTATTTAAAATATGTACAGCTATATACAACAAACAGGTTCTAATGATCATACATTTAATAGGTATTTTGAATCTAAATAATTAATTGAAAAAGGAATAGCTGTGTAGGAGGAATAAAACTGAGTGAGAAACAGCCAAACTCTGCTAACAAGGTGAGGTTGCTCAAGACAGTTGAATGTAAAAAGTGATATACCATGGCAAGACTGAGCACAGCAACAAGACACAAGATAGTTATATTGCATCAGCAAGGTCTCTCCAAGGAAGACATTTCAAAGCAGACAGGGGTTTCCAGATGTGCTTTTCAATGTCTTCTGAAGAAGCACAAAGAAACATGCTACATTGAGGACCAAAGACACAGTGGTTGGCCAAGGGTACTTAGTGCAGCAGATGAACAGAAGACACACCATGCTTAATTTATTCTGCAGTTGGAAATGTCCAGCACTGCCATAAGCTCAGAATTGTCAAAAATAATTGGGACCCTGGTATACCCATCTACTATCCAGGTAATTCTTATCAGAAATGGTGTTCATGGAAAACTTGCAACCAAAAAAGACAAGCCTCTGAAGTGGAAACAAGGCCAGGTGACTCAACTATGCACAAAAACACAGGAACTGGAGTGCAGAAAAAAGGCAGCAGGTGCTCTGATGATGGACTGATTTTGAAATATTGGCTGTAGCAGAAGGCAGCTTGTTCAACAAAGTGCTGAAGAGCTGTACAAGAATAAGTACTTGCAGGCAAAAGTAAAGCATGGTGGAGGTTCCTTGCAAGTTTGAGGCATTTTGAGGAGATGGATATATGGTCAGAATTAATGGTCTCATCAATGCTGAGAAGTACAGGCAGATACTTATCCATGATGCAATACCATCAGGGAGGTATCTGATTGGCTCCAAATGTATTCTGCTGCATGACAATGGGTCCAACCATATGGTCCATACAGCCAAAGTCATTAAGAACTATCTTCAAAGCAGAGCAAGGATTCTTGGAAGTGATGGTATGGTCCCCACAGAGCCCTGATCTCTTGTCATTAATGAGTCTGTATGAGATTACATGAAGATACAGAAGCAACTGAGGCTTTCTAAATCCTCAGAAGAACAGTGGTTAGTTCTCCAAGATGTTTGTAACAATCTACCTGCCGAGTTCCTAGAAGAATTGATGCTGTTTTAAAGGCAAAGGGTGGTAACACCAAATATTGATTTGCTTTAGATTTTTCTTTGTTCTCTCACTTTTTTGTTAATTGATAAAAAAAAAAAAATTACATTTCTATTTTTTAAAGCATTCTTACTTTACAGCATTTTTCACACCTGCTTAAAACTTTTGCACAGTAGTGTATATAAAATATTATATAAAAACAAAAAAATGATAAACAGTTAACAGTGTTTTAACATATGGTATATGAAAAGGTGTTGGACTGGGAAGTGCTCAAAGGTATGTGTGTATGTGTGCATGTGTGTATATGTATATGTATGTGTGTATATATATATATATATATATATATATATATATATATATATGTGTATGTGTGTGTATACATACATAATATATATATATATATATATATATATATATATATATATATATATATATATATATATATATATATATATAAAAAAAAACACAAAAAACCCAGCACTCACCAGCAGATTCACAGCAATGTTTAAAAGCAAAACTGGGGGATGTCAGTTACATTTGGCGCCAAAGGATCAAGCCCAGGACCACGACAAGGTCTCCCCCTTCCTGGGACCCTAAACCAGCACCCACACAATGCATACTTCCAAACAAACCAACTGGGAACCTCCCAGGGTGACACAGGCTTTTGTAACCTCCCCTATGTAAATACAAAACACAGGAATGGACCGCACTCACAGACTGGACTGGGTACACATCCTAAGCCACTGTTAACTCCACAGCCCTGAACACTGACAGACAGCTGCAAAGTTCCCAGCAACCCAGGCAGTTAACCCCAGAGCAACCTGGGTGTCAGGTCCACAGGGGAGCATTACAAACATTATTAACACAAAACACAAAAAACCCAGCACTCACCAGCAGATTCACAGCAATGTTTAAAAGCAAAACTGGGGGAAGTCGGTTACATTTGGCGCCAAAGGATCAAGCCCAGGACCACAACAAGGTCTCCCCCTTCCTGGGACCCTAAACCAGCACCCACACAATGCATACTTCCAAACAAACCAACTGGGAACCTCCCAGGGTGACACAGGCTTTTGTAACCTCCCCTATGTAAATACAAAACACAGGAATGGACCGCACTCACAGACTGGACTGGGTACACATCCTAAGCCACTGTTAACTCCACAGCCCTGAACACTGACAGACAGCATGTATGTATACTGTATACTGTGTATGTATACTGTATGTGTTTATATATATATATATATACAGTATATATATATATATATATATATTCATTCGCACAAACTCATTCTGTTTTATCGTTCATTTGTAATACCAGATACCCTGCGCTATCAATAGAGCTCCACTTGTAATCTAGGCCATAGTTAATGTGTGTGAAAATAACAGATTATGTAATTATTACCCTTGGAAGGACTTTTCTTCTTGGATCTCAAATATGAGTAGTATTTAATTGTGCTTTTAGCTGTTCATATGCATAACACTGACAGAAGCTAACATCCTATAGCAGTTTTTCTACTCTAACCAGTAAAAAATAAAATGCAACTAGAAATACATAAATCTGTTACACTTCTGTCTGAAAACTTACAGACTTTGAATGTGTGTGCCATATTTCATATCAATCTTTTGAAGTACAAAGTCTTGTGCGTTTAAAGAAAAACTAAAGGTACAGGTATATCTCTCCTCTTCTTTATGTCTGAAGAAAGTCAGTGAGAAGCTGTACTGTGGCTCATGTTCTTTTATACTTTAAAATAGGTTGATAGTGGAATATAATCCCCTTAAGATAAAAATAAACTGCATAACATAACACTACAGTGCAAGTAATGAGTCTCTTCGTATTTTCAGATTTTTTGAAATTCCCATGACATTACTGCCGAAAGTGAGGAGCTCTTCAGAGATTTATGGACTCATGGTAAAACCTATTGCAATATCTATCATAGTCGTCATAGTAGGTGCTGAAAATAACCAAATTGAGGGGATAGGGAATGTAGGAGCCACTCACGCATTTTTAGGAGTCAGAGAATGAGTATGTATAATTATATATGTAAAATACCAACAATGCAAAAGATGCAAGAAATAAGAACTGTGGCTCTCGAGCTCCTGATAATTGTAAAGCTCTGGCCTAGTTTAAATTAGTCTATGTAAAAATAAGTTGAAATGTGTTTTGTTTGTGTACTGCAATTTTTAGCATTTAATATTATTTTGATTGCACAATGTTCTGTTTTGCCACAACCTTTTCATATTCAGCACCATATGTACAAATACATTATATGATCAAACGTATGTGGACATCTGACCAGCGCACATATATGAGCTTATAGGACATCCCATTCCAAACCATGGACATTAATATGGAGCTGTCCTCTTACATGGAGCTGTCCTCCTATTGGACAGCTCCATATAACAGCTGCCACTCTTCTGGGAAGGTTTTCCACAATATTTTGTAGTGTGTTTTTGAGAATGTTTGCCCATTCAGTCAAAAGAGCATTTGTTGAAGTCAGGCACTTATGTTGGATGAGAAGGTCTGGCTCACCATCAGTGTTCCAATTCATCCTAAAGGTGTTCAGTGGGACTGAAATTAGGGCTTTGTGCAGGCCACTCGAGTTCTTCCACACCAAGCACATTGAACCATGTCAATCATGGAAATTGCTTTGTGCACAGGGGCACAGTCATGTTGGAAAAGGAAAGGGCATCCCACAAACTGTTGCCACAAATTTGGAAGCACCCAGTTGTCTAAAATGTCTTTTGTATGCTGTGACCTTAAGATGACCCTTCACTGGAACTAAGGGGCCTAGCCCAAACCCTGAAAAACAGCTCATGACCATTATCCTTCCTCTACCAAACTTACAGTATGCGCTATGTTCTCCAGTAGGTAGTGTTCTACTGGCATCTACCACTCCCAGATTCTTGCATCAAACTGCCAGATAGTAAAGTGTGATTCATCACCCCAGAGAACAACTTTCCACTGCTCCAGTGGCGGAGTGCTTTACACTACTCCAGCTGACACTTGGCACTGTGCATGTTGATGTGAGGCTTGCGTATAGCTGCTTGGCCATGGAAATCCAATTTCACAAACTGACTTATGGCAAAGGTGACATTCTATGACACTGCGATATATAAAGTCACTGAGCTCTTCAGTACAGCTCATTGTACTGCCAATGTTTGTCTATAGGGATTTCATGAATATGTGCTGGATTATATGCACTTGCTAGCAATCGGTGTGGCTAAAATACATAAACTCAATAATCGGTAGGGGTATTCATATACTTTTGGCCATATAGTGTATTTATATATTACACGCATATATTTGACACACATCATAATGAATAATTCAATTAAGAGACAGAGAGTGCAGCCTTTTTTGCTATAGTTCTTTTTCTCAAGATATTAAGCAGTAAATATATGCTAGACATAATGATGTGTTCAAAGCAAAGAATAGCCTTCGCATAATATGTAGATGTATTTTTTACAATTATATTCATAGTTTTAATATTAAAGATAGAATTGTAAAGGTTTTGTTTTCTTTCTAATGACACGGTGAGTCCATGGATCATCATCAATTACAGTTGGGAATATCACTCCTGGCCAGCAGGAGGAGGCAAAGAGCACCACAGCAAAGCTTTTAAGTATCCCTTCCCTTCCTACAAACCCCAGGCATTCTCTTTGCCTTCGGTGCAAGTTGGAGGTGAAGTTTTGGTGTCTGATCTACAATCAAGATTTTATTATTTTAAAGCAGAGTAGGTTTGCTCTTATCTTTCCTAGGGTCTAGCCTTAGCCCACGTCAGTCTCTTTAGTAGGGCAGTGGTGACTTTTAAGCAATTGGGAACTTGTGGGGTACAATCCTCACTGCGTTTTCCCAAACAGTTTGCTGCCCTATTTAGGAGCCTGAGTAAGCTTACTCAGTCTTTCTTTTTTCTACAGGTCCATGTGAGGGAAGGCAACCTCTCAAACTAGGTGAGCTGTCCTGCTGCCGGACAGATGAATATTAAGTTAAGTGCCAATTACATTTTTCTATGGAGAGGGGAAAATCTGGCACTTATACAGCTGAGAAGCTGAAGGGGGACGTTTTTTAATACTCTGACAGGCTGGGGAGCAGTGTACAGGGTAAGATAATGGCATTTTGCAGGCAATGTAGACGTGAGGAGTTTTCTTTATTTATTGATGGCTCAGTCGAGGTCTGGATCCGGTTTAGTCCGGACTGACGCTTCTCAGATTGGGGGTGACTGTATGCAGGCCATACGTTATATTAAAAGCATTTTATTACTTCGTTCACCTGGACCACTCCTCATGAGAAAGCGGTTCCATTCTGAGGCGGCAGTGATTTTCCCTCGGTTTTTTCACTTCCTGAATCTGGAGTGAGATGTGCATGTTGTAGCGGAGGATCTGCTGTTTAGGAGGCGTCTCGCTACTGCCGTTTTCTTCATCAGTGCTTTGAGATCTGGAGTGAAAGTCCGATCGTTTTTCTAATTCATTTGACTGCAGGCTGCAGGGCAGGTAGACACCTCAGCATAATAGCTGAGGTGTAGAGGGTTGTCTGGGGTCAATTTATGTTCCGTTCAGTGTTAGAAGTAAAATAATTAAAGGAACAGTAACTTTTTTTATTATATTATTTTTTAAACAAAATAAAGCCTTTATTATTGTTTTTCCTTTTATTGTCTTTTTTGTACCTTCTTGGAAATCAGTAAAAATGGATCAGGAGGCCTTGCAGAATGTTACTTGTAGCCTATGTTTTGATGTTCAGGTAGAACACCCAGTACCCTTTTGTTCTTCATGTATTGAAAGAATATTAGCTTATAGGAATAAACTTTTTGATCCTGATCCATCATTAGCTAAGGAGGATGCTGTTCAGGTGTCTCCTGTTTCAAATGTGCCGCAGCTTTCTCCTCAAGCGTCCCAGTCTTTTTCGTCTACACATGGAGTGCCCTGCGTTTCCTCTCACGCTCCGGTTGAAGTTACTTTGCAAGACATTGCTACCCATATATCCTCTGAGGCTCTGAGGTATCTGATGTGTTGTCTGCTTTTCCCATGCTGCAGGGAAAGTGCAAAAGTAAATTTAAAGAATCAGTGAGTAAGGTTTCTGATCCAGTTGCGGCTACTCTGGGTGTTTCCTCTCAGATGTCTGAGGAGGAAGACACTTCGGTAGCGTCTGAGAGTGAAATTTCAGACTCAGACAGTATAATTCCTTCCTCTGATGCTTAAGTTGTATCCTTCAGATTTAAGCTGAAACACATTTGCCTATTACTTAAGGAGGTTTTGACTACCCTGGACGACTCCGATATGACTGTCGTAGTCAACCCTAAGAAGTCTAGTAAGCTGAACAAATACTTTGATGTTCTCTCCGCTGTGGAGGTATTTCCTGTACCAGATCGTGCTACAGAGATTATTGCACGGGAGTGGGAGAGACCTGGAATTCCTTTTACTCCATCTCCAATTTTCAAGAAAATGTTTCCAATAGCTGACTCCATTAAGGAGTCGTGGCAGACGGTCCCTAAGGTGGAGGCGGTGATCTCCACTTTTGCTAAGAGGAACACTTTTTCCATAGAGGATAGTTGTTCTTTTAAAGATCCAATGGATAAGAAGTTGGAGGCATTACTAAAGAAAATATATGTTCACCAGGGTCTCCAATGGTAACCTGCAGTGTGTATTGCCACTGTCACCAGTGCGGCAGCATACTGGTTTGATGCCTTCTCTGATTCTATTTAGACAGATCCAAGACAGGATTAAGGCTCTTACGTTAGTCAATTCCTTTATCATGGATGCTTCTTTACAAGTCATCAAGTTGGGAGAGAAAAATGTCTGGTTTTGTGGTCCTAGCTCGCAGAGCCTTGTGGTTAAAATCCTGGTCTGCGGATGTTTCTTCTAAGTCCAAGCTCCTGTCGATCCCCTAAAAGGGTAAGACCTTGTTTGGGCCTGGCTTGGCTGAAATAATTTCAGATATTACAGGAGGTAATGGATCTTTCCTACCCCAGGATAAAAGGAATAAACAGAAGGGTTGTCAGAATAATTTTCGTTCCTTTCGTAACTTCAGAGGTAAACCCTCCCCTTCTGCCTCTAAACAAGAACGATCCAAGCCTTCCTGGAAACAAAGCCAGTCTTGGAACAAAAAGAAGCAGTCTAAGAAACCTGCAACTGAATCCAAGTCTGCATGAAGGGTCAGCCCCCAATCCGGGAGCGGATCTAGTAGAGGGCAGACTTTCCTTATTTCACTCAAGCCTGGATTCGGGATATCCCAGATCCCTGGGCGGTGGACATCGTATCCCAGGGATACAAATTAGAATTCAAGACATTTCCTCCCAGAGGCAGGTTTCTTCTCTCAAGATTATCTGTAGACCAGATAAAGAGAGAGGCATTCTTAGACTGTGTCCAGGACCTGTCTGCCTTGGGAATGATAGTTCCAGTTCCAAAGCAGGAAGAGGGTCTGGGATTCTACTACAATCTGTTTGTGGTTCCCAAAAAAAGAGGGAACTTTCAGACCAATTTTAGATCTGAAATGTCTAAACAAGTTCCTCAGAGTTCCGTCTTTCAAGATGTAAACTATATGTTCCATTTTTCCCTTGGTCCAAGAGGGTCTGTTCATGACAACCATAGACCTAAAGGATGTGTACCTTAATGTTCCTATTCGCAAGGATCATCACAAGTTTCTGAGGTTTGCCTTTTTGGACAATCACTTTCAGTTTGTGGCTTTTGCCACTGCTCCCATAATTTTCTCAAAGGTTCTGGGAGCTCTATTGTTAGTGATCCAGTCTCAGGGCATTGCAGTGGCGCCCTATCTAGACGACATTCTGGTTCAGGCGCCATCTTTACAACAAGCAAACTCTCATACCGAGAACTTGTTGTCTTTTCTTCGTTCCCACGGATGGAAGGTGAATCTGGGGAAAAGTTCCTTGATTCTGGCTACAAGGGTAGTGTTCTTGGGGACCATAATAGATTCCCTATCGATGAAGATATTTCTGACAGTGATCACTTCTCTGAAGCTGACTGCTTGTAGATTGAACGCTTAATTTTATCTAAGCGTGGGTTCTCTGAATTGGTCATTGAGACTTTGATTCAGGCTCGTAAGCCTGTGACAAGAAAGATTTATTGTAAAATATGGCGTAAATACCTGTATTGGTGTGAATCCAGAGGCAACTCTTGGAGTAGAGTCAGGATTCCTAGGATTTTGTCCTTTCTTCAGGAGGGCCTGGAGAAGGGTTTGTCAGCAAATAATCTTTAAGGTCAGATTTCTGCCTTGTCTATTTTGTTGCATAAGCGGCTGGCGGACATGCCAGACGTGCAATCTTTTTGTCAGGCCTTGGTTAGAATCAGGCCTTTGTTTAAACCTGTTACTCCTCCCTGGAGTCTTAGAGGCATATTTAAGAAATGTCTTGCGGACCTGATCCGACATCGCTGAATGCGGAGAGC
Source organism: Bombina bombina (assembly GCF_027579735.1). Taxonomy (NCBI): domain Eukaryota; kingdom Metazoa; phylum Chordata; class Amphibia; order Anura; family Bombinatoridae; genus Bombina; species Bombina bombina. The sequence goes on along the minus strand of NC_069501.1, from coordinate 756,387,207 downwards.
AATACGCTCTCTACATTTAACATTGCACGAGCAGCTCACAAGAGCTGCTGGTGCAACGCCGCCCCCTGCAGACTCGCGGCCAATGGACCGCCAGCAGGGGGTGTCAATCAACCGATCTTACTAGATCGGGTTGAATTGTTGCGATTCCTGTCTGCCTGCTCAGAGCAGGCGGACAGGGTTATGGAGCAGCGGTCTTTGTGACCGCTGCTTCATAACTGCTGTTTCTGGCGAGTCTGAAGACTCGCCAGAAACACGGGCCGTCAAGCTCCTTTCGGAGCTTGATAGATAGGCCCCTTAATCTTGTACTTAAAGTTTTACAGCAGGCTCCGTTTAAACCTATGCATTCCTTAGATAATAAGATGTTATCTTTGGAAGGTTTTGTTTCTTTATGCCATTTCTTCTGCTTGAAGAGTATCTGAGCTCTCTGCGTTACAGTATGATTCCCCTTACCTTATCTTTCATTCTGATAAGGTGGTTCTGCGTACTAAGTTAGGTTTCCTTCCTAAGGTTGTTTCGGACAGGAATATTAATCAGGAAATCATTGTTCCTTCTTTGTGTCCTAACCCTTCTTCTCATAAGGAGAGTTTGTGGCACAACATAGAGGTGGTGCGTGCGCTGAAATTCTACTTGCAGTCTTCTGCTTTGTTTGTCTGTTTCTCTGGGAAACGCAAGGGTCAGAAGACTATGGCTACTTCTCTTTCACTCTGGCTGAAGAGTATAATTAGTTTGGCCTATGAAACTGCTGGACAGCAGCCTCCTGAGAGAATCACGGCTCACTCCACGAGGGCTGTTTCTTCTTCCTGGGCTTTCATAAATGAAGCTTCTGTGGAACAGATCTGCAAGACTGAAACTTAGTCCTCTCTGCATACTTTTTCAAAATTTTCTAAATTTGATACTTTTGAGGCTTCTTTTGGGAGAAAGGTTCTTCAAGCAGTGGTGCCTTCTGTTTAGATTGACAGTTTTGTCCCTCCTTTATAATCTGTGTCCTCTAGCTTGGGTATTGATTCCCAACAGTAATTGATGATGATCCGTGGACTCACCGTGTCATTAGAAAGAAAACAAAATTTATGCTTACCTGATAAATTTATTTATTTCTTGACACGAGGAGTCTACGGCCCGCCCTGTTTTTTTTCAGACAGTTTTTTGTTATATAAACCTCAGGCACCTCTGCACCTTGTGTTGTTTCCTTTTTCCTTTCCTTCGGTCGAATGACTGGGGTTTGTGGGAAGGGAAGTGATACTTAACAGCTTTGCTGTGGTGCTCTTTGCCTCCTCCTGCTGGCCAGGAGTGACATTCCCAACAGTAATTGATGATGATCCGTGGACTCATCGTGTCAAGGAATAAATAAATGTATCAGGTAAGCATAAATTTTATTTTTATAATGGGTACTGCCATATTTAAACGTTTTACCTTATCTACCTTTCCTGCTCAGAGCAATTGGGGGCAGATATAAAACAGGCAATAAAATTACTGCCCAAACAAGGCTGTGTGGAAACCCTGTTAGATAACAACTTTATAAATCCTGGGTTCCACAAAGCCTTGTTTGCACAGTCTTTTTATTTATTTTTATTGCCTGTTTTCCTGTTTTTTATTTTTATATATATATATATATATATATATATATTTACAATACTATAGAAACTGTGGAATTTAGAAAAACAACAATTTTCAAGGTATCAATTACACAAAAGAGAATAAAATAAATAGTAAAAGTATATTGCAAAGTTATTAACTAGACTAAACATTTTATATTACAATCTCATACTGTTTAATATTCCTTTTAGCTTCACAATTGTTTAATTTACTTATGTCACACAATATAAAAGTAAAAATACACTGTACAGGGAAAATTTAAAAAATTTTTTTTACTATGAAACAGCCTTTTTTTCTTTCCTGTGACATGGAGAGTCCACAACATCATTCCAATTATTAGTCGGATATTCAACTTCTGGCCAGCAGGAGGAGGCAAAGAGCACCCCAACCAAGCTGTTAAGTATAACATCCCTTACACATAATGCCCAGTCATTCTCGTTGCCTCTGTCAATGGAGGATGTGTGAAGTTGGTGTCTGAAGATATTTAAGTCCTTTATTATATTTTTCTTTGCACTAAGAGTGAAAGGAAGAGGACAGACAATCAGGGACCCGGTGGGACCTGTTACCCTCAGAAAGGGTTTTGTATTTTACTGAAGTCATTTCCTCAAATTTTGGGAAATTTTGCGGCAGAGTAGATTCCTGGGTAATCCAGAGAAAGATTCATGAAATCTAATGCCGCCTCTTTAGCCTTTTGAATGTATATGTGTGTGTGTATATGTATATGTGTGTGTGTGTGTGTATATATATATATATATATATATATATATATATATATATATATATATATATATATATATATATGCACACACATATACACATACACACACACATATACATTCAAAAGGCTAAAGAGGCGGCATTAGATTTCATGAATCTTTCTCTGGATTACCCAGGAATCTACTCTGCCGCAAAATTTCCCAAAATTTGAGGAAATGACTATAGGAACCTTCTCCAATTTACTCTCTTACAGGGTTTTGTAGAGTTTCAGGGTTTTTTGTGCCACAATTTTGTGGCAGTTCCTCATTACATTTTTAAACATTTTCTCTTTCACCCTGGATTGATCTCTGTGTCATATCGCTGAGATTTTCTTGGGTATCCAGTGTCCTTATGGTGACATGTCTCCCTCTCTATATTTCAGGAACATGACTGGAGCAATATTAATATTGTTCTGGGTGCTCTCAGGACTTTAAATTGCTTGTCTTTTATAAAGAATTGAACTATAAATTGAAACATGATTTTAGCTCTCTTTCATGTCTTGGGCATTTTCTATGGCCATAGGTTTATGCAGTACTTATAATGTCTAGTGTTTTTTTTTTCACTAAGAACTTATTTTATGTCCCTAGTTTAGGCATCTTGGCTCTATATTATCAAAATAGGATTCAAGTCTTGTCCTCCAATGGGCAGATTTCTCCTGTTAAGACTATCCTCAAACCAGATAAAAATAGGGAGGCCTTCTTAAATTGCATAGAGAAACTATCCTCCCTGGGAGGTATTGTTCCAGTTCCTCTAGACGGGAACAAGGTCAAGGATGTTATTTAAATCTATTTGTGGTTCCCAAAAAAGAGGGAACTTTCCGACCCATCCTAGACCTTAAGGGTCTAAACAAATTCCATAGGGTTACGTCCTTCAAGATGGAAACTATTAATTCCATTCTTCCTTTGGTTCAGGAAGGTCAGTTCATGACGACCTTAGACCTACAGGACGTGTATTTCATATTCCCATTTACAGGGATCGTCGGTTTCTAAGGTTTGCCTTTCTGGAAAAACATTATTAATTTGTTGCACTTCCGTTTGGTCTTGCCACAACTCCCAGAATTTTCTCAAAGGTTATTGGAGCTCTATTGGTAGTGATCAGATCACTGGGAATTGTGGTGACTCCTTATCTAGATGACATCTTGATTCTGGCGTCATCTTTTCATCTAGCAAACTCTCATACAGAGATGTTCTCTTCTCAAAGTTAATCTGGAAAAGAGTTCTCTAGTTCCAGCTAGAAGAGTGTGTTTCCTAGGGACAATCATAGAATCCCTGTCCATGAAGATTTTCCTGATGGACGTCAGAAAATCCAAACTTCTTGCTGCTTGTCTTCTCTCCAGTCTGCCTTTCATCCAACTGTAGCTCAATGCTTGGAGGTGATTGGTCTGATGGTGGCTTCCATGGACATCATTCCCTTTGCTCTGTTCCATTTGCAAACACTGCAGCTATACATGCTCTGTCAATGGAACAGAGACTATTCAGACTTATCACAGAGGATAAATCTGGACTCCCTGAAAAGAGACTCTCTTTCATGGTGGATTTCTCAGGAAAATCTGTCTCGGGGCACTTGCTTCCTGAGACCCTCCTGGGTGATTGTGACTATGGATACCAGCCTATTAGGCTGGGGAGCAGTTTGGGTCTCTTTAAATCTCAGGGCCTGTGGACTTGGAAGGAGTCTTCTCTCCCCATAAACATCTTGGAGTTGAGAGCAATTTTCCATTCCATTGATAGCTTGGACTCAATTATCTTTAGTCCGGTTTATCAGATTTCAATCGGACTACATCACCTCAGTAGCTTACATCAACCACCAGGGAGGAACTCAGAGTTCCTTGGTTATGAAGGAGGTGACTTGCATTCTGCAGTGGGGCGAAGCTCATGATTATTTCCTATCTGCCATCCACATTCCAGGAATGGACAATTAGGAGGCAGATTTTCTGAGCAGTCAGGCTTTTCATTCCAGGGAGTAGGTGTTCTCCTGGATAACCCTCATGTGGGGGGGGTTCCGGAGTTGGATCTGATGGTGTCTCGTCAGAACACCAAGCTACCAAAGTATGGTTCAAGATCAAGAGATCCTCAGGCCGCGCTCATAGATGCCCTGGCAGTTCCAGTATTTTCTGAAGCTAACTGCTTGGAGATTGAATGCCTAGTTCTTTCTAGACGTGTTTTTTCATAAGCGGTCAATGATATTATGCTCCAGGCTCGCAAACCTGTTACTCGCAAGATTTTCTATAAGGTATGGCGTAAATATCTTTATTGGTGCGAATCTAACTTTCTCCTGGAGCCGGGTACGTTTCCCCGTATTTTATCTTTTCTTCAGGATGGCCTGGACTAAGATTTATCAGTCAGTACTCTGAAGGGTCAGATTTCTGCATTATCTATCCTTTTGCACAAACGTCTGGCAGACTTACCAGATGTTCAAGCTTTGTACAGGCCCTGGTCAGAATCTGGCCTGTGTTTAAACCTGTTGCTCCTCCTTGGCGCTTTAATTTAGTTCTTTAAGTTTTGCAGCAGGCTCCGTTTGAGCCGATGCATGTTGTTGATATAAAACTGTTATCTTGAAAGGTTTTATTTCTCCTTGCTTTTTCTTCCGCTCACAGAGTTTTTGAGCTTTCAGCTCTGCAGTCTGATTCCCCGTACCTTATCTTTCCTGTAGATAAGGCGGTCCTTCGTTTCTAATTTGTTTTTCTCTCACTGAGGTGGTGTCGGATCGAAACTTTAATCAGGAATTTGTAGTTCCTTCTTTTTGTCCTAATCCTTCTTCTCATAAGGAACGTCTTTTGCATAACTTAGGTGTAGTGCATGCTCTAAAGCTTTACCTTCAAGCTACTAAAGATTTTAGGCAATCTTCTGCCCTGTTTGTTGTTTTCTCTGGAAAGCATAAAGGTCAGAAGATCTCTTCTTCTTCTACTTTTTCCCTCTGGTTAAGAAGTACGATTTATTTGGCTTATGAGACTGCTGGACAGCAGCCTCCTGAGAGAATTACGGCTCACTCCACTAGGACTGTCTCCTCTTCTTGGGCTTTCAAAAATGAAGCTTCCGTGGAACAGATTTGCAAGGCGACAATATGATCCTCTTTGCATTCTTTTTCCAAATTCTACAAATTTGATACTTTTGCCTCAGCTGAGGCTTCTTTTGGGAGACAGGTTCTTCAAATGGTGGTGCCTTCTGTTTAGGTCCTCCTGCCTTTTTGTCCCTCCCTGTTCATTCCATGTCCTCTAGCTTGGGTATTGGTTCCCACTAGTAATTGGAATGAAGTTGTGGACTCTCCATGTCATAGGAAAGAAAACTAAATGTATGCTTACCTGATAAATTTCTTCCTTTCCGGACATGAAAGGTCCATGACCCCGCCCTCTTTTTATTGATGATAATTCAGCAGCTTTTTTGAGTAAACCTCAGACACCTTTTCACCCTTGTGTTTCTTCTTTTTCCATTTTCCTTCGGCTGAATAACTGGGGATTATGTGTAAGGGAAGTTACACACACTTTACAGCTTTGCTGCGGTGCTCTTTGCCTCCTCTTGCTGGCCAGGAGTTGAATATCCCACTAGTAATTGGAATGACGTCATGGACTCTCCATGTCCGCAAAGAAAGACATTTATCAGGTAAGCATAAATTTTGTTTTTCATTTTTTGTGTAAAATGTTTATTTGTCCTATGAAAAAACACTTTCAATACTTGTATCTGTTTAATTAGCACTCTGCTGAAGAAAAAAAAAAGTGTGTGCAAATCATCCCAGTGTATAGATTGAAGGAAATGCCCTGTCATAAAAATGATTGCCAATAATTTTTTGATTTGCTGTACAGTTTGGTGTAGAAACTGCACTTATTAAAATGAATAGTAATCTCTAAATGTGTCCATTAAGGTATGGAGTATATGATAACAGAACTGAGCTAGTTGACAAGTTTATTATGCAGGTAATTCTGCATGTATTAAGCAGAAGAAAAACCTTGATCTTTCTCTCTCTACCTTTTTGTTTGCATACCATAGAAAATCTGTTCTAGACTGGTGAGTAAAGGTTGTTTTGGGGCTTGTCACCAGTCACACTTGTATTCTGTGCACTTTTCACTGAGCTTTCCTGTCATTTCCAGTTAACATAAAATTACAGCTTAAAAAATAGCTGATTAGAACTTTCTGATAAAAACCGAATTCTAGACAAAATCTCTATTTTGATATTTTTTTTACTAGAAGTTTTTCCCTAAATGTCATACTTCTTACACTTGGTGGCCTACATATATTTTTACTTTTTTTAAGGGACAGTAAAAGCAAATTTACACTTTCATGATTATTCAATTGATTTGTTCTCTTGGTATCCTTTTTTTTTATGTTTGTTGAAAAGCATATCTAGGCTTGAGCAGTAATGCACTACTGGAAGTTAGCTGCTGATTGGTGGTTGCACATATGTGCCTCTTGTCATTGGCTTGTCTGATGTGTTCAGCTAGCTCACACTGGTGCATTGCTGTTCCTTCAACAAAGGATAATAAGAGAAGTAGCACTGCAGAATCTGTTGGCACTCACTCTACAAATAAATGATAATAATAATGAACAGAAGTAAATTGAAAAGGTGTTTTGTAATTGTATCCTCTGTCAGAATTATGAAACACACATTTTTGGGTTTATGTCCATTTAAACAGTTATTCTAGAATAAATTCTGAAACATTTTGCCTTTAAATTAATCTATTGATTGCAGATTAAATATTGTGTATTTATAGCAGTAACTGGAAATGCGCTTGCTTGTTCACTTTATGTGGCATTACAGAGGTGTTTTTTTTTACTACAGTCTCACAAGGTGAATCTTGTCACTAATTTGTCACAAATAAAATGGAAGGGGTTCCGTTATGTTTTGCTAGCATGTAATTGGCTGAAATCCTTGCAGGACACACTTATGCTTCAATACAAGGTGATACCTAGAAAGTGTTTATAGTTTCGTATGCAGCTACGAACAGAAATTCAGCCTGCATGACCAAATGCCTTCATAATGATTTGTAGCAGTAACTAACTCTCGTTTTTCTCTTCATTGTTTCAGAAGTCTGGAGCTCTGACTGGTGTGCCAATATCTGGGGTAAAATGATGTTTGTGTTTTTCTTTCCTTTAGTCGAGAGATTAGCATTTTAATCTAGCAGCATCACAGAAAGACAAATTCTCTATGTAGCATTTTTCTTCCGAAGTAAATTTGTTCAAGGCCTGGAAGGAATTATGAGAATTTACCCTTGAACATGTCTGACTGCTTATTATCAGTAGTAATGTAATGTTTACTTGCAGTGTCTGGGAGATCAGTCAGCAGCATTAGTTGGGCAAATGTGTTTCCAAGATGGACAAGCCAAAAATACGTGAGTAAATACAATGCTGTGTTTTACTGGTGTGGCTGTAAAGATAATTTTGCTTTCATTGTTAATGTGATTGTAAACTTTAACAAATTAAAGCCCAGTATCATCAAATAATACTCATAAAACAGGGGCACTTTAATTAATTAAAGTTTACAAAGATGCTTATTTCTTAAAATATTTACCTTTGCATTATGGTAAACATAACACCAATCCTCCGTCCGCAGCTCCTGCTTTCATTAGCATATCGATGAAGAATCTGGCTTCCTCCACTCGTTGCGTTGCCCCACGAGCTGGACGCCAAAGGGGACACACAAGGATTTGAGGAAGCCAATGTAATGCTCGTGGGATATTCCACTATCAGACCGAACTCGGCCAGTAGTCTTCTTATCCCTGATTCAAGCTGGAATGATAGGGAATATCCCAGAGCAGAGAAAGCTCGCAAGATGAGGCAAGCGGCACTCACCACAGGCAGGATGGACTTCAGCGGCAACAGGCAGGAAAGGCAGATCAGGGTTTCAGGCAAGCAGGGTTTGGCAACGGTAAAGCAGTCCAGAGGTGAACCACTAGGATGGTCAGGCAGGCAGGGTTTTGGCAACGGTAAAGCAGTCCAGAGGTAAGCCACTAGGATGGTCAAGCAGGCAGGGTTTGGCAACAGAGAAGCAATCCAGAGCAATAGGGGTTAAACAAGTAGAGTAGTCAGACAGGTAGGGTTAAGCAATATTAAATTAATCCAGCAGATTAGGGTAAAACAGGCAGAGTGGTCAGACAAGCAGAGTTCAGTAGCAGTAAATCAATCCAGCAGTTTAGGGGTAAACAGGCAGAGTGGTCACACAGAGTTCAGCAGCAATGTATCAATCCAGCAGTTTAGGGGTAAACAGGCATTGTGGTCAGACAAGCAGAGTTCAGCAGCAAAGTATTAATCCAGCAAACAGTAATAATAACACCCAGGAGAACGCTAAGTAACACCTATACTTGGGCAGGGGTAACAGTAAAATGAGAGACTTACTAAGGTGCAGGATTCGCGCCACAGCTCACCTCCAGGACTGGCATCAGGAAGGAGGAGACATGCGACGATGACGTCATCGTTGCACGCTCAGAGAAACCGCCACATCCCTGGCAACAGCCAGAGCGTCCCTGGCAACAGCCAGAGCGATGGGGCGTGACAGCCGGATTTGTCATCGATCTGCTAATGAAATCATGAGCTGTGGACGGAGGATTTGCGTTATGTTTACCATAACGCAAAGGTAAGTATTTTAAAAAAACAAGCATCATTGTAAACTTTAATTAAAGTGCCCCTGTTTTTAAGATTATTATTTGTTACTGGCCTTTAATTCATTAAATTTTACAATCACTTTAATGTGTTCTTGCTTTACACATTCATGGGGTATTTGCAAGAAAATTTAATTTTCATTGTGGCCTGAAAAATGCAAACAAAAATCCAGATTTATTGTACTAAATACAATAGAATTATGCTAAAAAAAAAAAGCAGTGTGTTTACTGTACAACTACACTCTATAATTTATGCTTAATGCTGTATAAGATTTACTTTATGCATTTACAACAATACTGTATACAGTAATTATGCTTAAACAGCAGTATCTGGTATACAGAAACCATATAAGTATTTGTTTTGCTTATTATGCCCTCTGCACTGTTCTTTTTTTAACTTGTATATTCATTTTTTAACCATTTTTCTAGTTTATATCCTAATTGTTTCTGAATTTTGCTGCCTTTCCTTTTCCACCATATACCTTATTCATTCTTTGAAGCATCTTGTGCAAATGCAAACACTATCATACAGTTTTAAGCGCTATACATTTTCATGGCTATGCAGATATTCTCTACAGTATCCCTAATGCACCAGCTAACATATCCAGTTATATTGCCTGTTAAACTGACCGTGTATGTAAAAACATTAATATTTATAAGCCATTGTGTAAAAGCCTGGTCTTCATATCCATAATGCTCACAGAACAAACATGACTGCTCCTTCAGTATAAGCAGCTACATTGGAGGTTACATAGTTCTGAAGTATCTATAATTATTATTTGCTATACACATTGAGTGTCTGTCAGATGGGCCTTCTGTAGCCATTGGAGGTTTTGGTGCTGATTCTGCTGCTAAAACTGACATTTTACTAAGAGTGTAAAGTTATGGAAAGCAAATAAATAGGGCTCATTTTTTTAAGTATTTATTAAAGGGATAGTAAACACCAAAAATGTTATTGTTTAAAAAGGTAGATAATTTCTTTATTTACCATACCCCAGTTTTGCATAACCAACACTGTTATAGAAATGTATTTTTTTACCTCTTTAATTACCTTGTATCTAAGCTCCTGCAGACTGCCTCCTTATCTCACATCTTTTGCAGACTTGCATGCCAGGCAATTAGTCCTGACTCTTAAATAACTAAACATGCGTGGGCACAGTGTTATCTATACGAAACACATGAACTAATGCCCTCTAGCTGTGAAAAACAGTCAAATGCATTCAGATGAGGCAGCCTTCAAGGGATTATAAATTAGCGTATGAGCCTACCTAAGTTTAGCTTTCAACTAAGAATAAGAAGAGAACAAAGCAAGTTTGATGATGAAAGTAAATTAGAAAGTTGTTTAAAATGGCATGCCCTATCTGAATCATGAAAGTTTATTTTGGACTTTACTATCCCTTTAAACTCTGTGGTACACTATTCACAGGCGTCTAAAGGGACTTTATAGTTTAATATTAAACTACTTTAGTTTGCTAGAATATTTTATTTCTTTTTAAAGACACGATGAGTCCCCGGATTTCATCCTTACTTATGGGATTACGCCTCCTGGTCAGCAGGAGGAGGCAAAGGGCACCACAGCAGAGCTGTTATATAGCTCCTCCCTTCCCTCCCACTCCAGTCATTCTCTTTGCCTATGTTAGTAATAGGAAGAGGTAAAGTGAGGTGTTAGATTAGATTTTTCAATCAAGAGTTTTTTATTTTTAAAGTAGTGCAAGATTGTGCTGCTTTGTTCCAGGGTGTAGCCTAGTCCATATCAGTCTCTACAGGATAGCTTTTGGTGGCTTTAAAGCAGTAGGAACTGGTGGGACATAATTCTCACTGCGTCTGCTATACATTTATGCTGCCCTAATCCAGAAAGCCTAAGCGCATGTAACTCAGGCTTATCTTTCTCCACAGGGCTTTGGGAGGGAGAGGACCTCTTACACCTGCTGGACTGTCCTGCTGTTGGTCAGCATTGGAGGTAAGTGCTAGCTTTATTCACTCTGGGGAGTACTCTCAGAAGAAAGTGGGCACTTCAGTGTCCTTACAGAGACATAAGACTTAGGGAATCTCTAGGCTACTTATGCTGGGACGTTATTCCCTCCTGTATGGAGGGTGTTTGTTTTTGAGGCAGCCATGAGTACAGGCACGGGGCTGGGAGAAGGCTTAAATTCTTTTGACAGACTCTTAATTTTTGTGAGCCTACAGGAGTATAGGCTTTAGAAAGGGTTCTGGCTAACTTTTCTTGGGATGGTGGCTGTGTTTCTTATTCAAATTGCTTATTTATTTTTGTTCCGATGTCGGGTTCTGGGCTACGCCCACGATGGGCAGGACTATATTCCGCACGCTGTTTTCTCCATTGCGCAGTTTTCATCCGACAAGAGGAGGACGTTCATACAGGTGGCTCTGCTACCGCATGTCTCTTTGATCTATCAAGCAAGCGGTTGCAGAGTTCTTTGTGCCCTGGAGTTCCGGATCGTTGTCTGTCTTTGAGCATATACTTTGCTGGCATAGTCCAGTGGGTTCTTTTGCAAGCTCTTAAAGAGACCGTAACGTTTGTTTTTCATTTGCTTTAAAAAAAAAAATAAAAAAATAAAAAAAAAAGGGTTTTATTTCTTTACCTTAGTATGGACCTAGGAGCTATGCAGAATGTTACTTGCTCCAATCCCTTTCTGCCCGTCATGTTTTGAAAGGGCCTTGAGTTATAAAGAAAAGATTATTCATGAGCAAAATTTTTCAAAGGCGGATGCTTCTCAGAAGTCTAATGCTGAGATTAAGAGTGTGCCGCAGCTTTCTCCCCAAGTGTCCCAAGATTTAACGCCTGCTCAAGCAGTGCCCTGTACTTCTACTCCAGTGATTGCTGGAATTACTTTAAAAGACATAGCTACAGTTATGTCTTCCACAATTTCTGATGCGTTGTCTGCTTTTCCTATGCTTCAAGGTAAGCGTAAGAGGAAGGACAACCACGTAGTAAATGAGGTTTCTGATACTATGGTGGCAATCTTGGAGGTACCCTCCCAGGGAGCTTAGTTGGAGGGTATAGAGGGTATGGAGGTTCTATCAGAAGGCGAAGTTTCAGACTCAGAAAGTTCAATCCCTTTGACTGATTCAGAGGTTGTTTCTTTCAGGTTCAAACTAGAACACCTCCATCTATTGCTCAGGGAGGTTTTAGTTACTTTAGATGACTGTGATTCTACAGTAGTGGTCACTCCTGCGAAGTCGAGCAAGTTGGATAGATATTTTGAAGTTCCTTCTTACTCAGACTTTTTTCCAGTACTGAAGCGGACTTCGGAGATTATTTCCAAGGAATGGGAGAGACCAGGTATTCCCTTTTCTCCTTCTCCTATTTTCAAGAAAATGTCTCCTAAAGCGGACGCTGTCAGGGAAACTAAGGTGGAAGGAGCTATTTCCACTCTAGCCAAGCAAACTACTATTCCCATTGAGGATAGTTGTGCTTTTAAAGATCCCATGGACAAGAAATTAGAGGGACTACTTAAAAAGATTTAGATTAAAGCTCTGAAGTTGGCTAATGCCTTTATTACAGATGCCTCTCTGCAAATTACTAAATTAGGAGCTAAAAGTTCAGGGTTTTCTATTCTTGCCCGCAGAGCTTTATGGTTAAAACCTTGGTCTGTGGAGGTGTCATCCAAGTCTAAGCTTCTGGCTATTCCTTACAAAGGAAAGACCTTGTTTGGACCTGGCCTGAAGGAAATTATTTCTGACATCACGGGAGGTATGGGTCATCTCCTTCCTCAGGATAAGAGAAATAAACAAAGAGGACGACAAAGTAATTTTCGTTCCTTTCATAATTTCAAGGGAAATTCTTTCTCATCCTCCCTCTAAACAAGAAGGAAGCTATTCACAATCTAAGCCTACTTGGAGACCCAACCAGCTTTGGAACAAGGGTAAACAGTCCAAGAAGCCTGCTGCTGACTCCAAAATAGCATGAAGGGCATGCCCCCGATCCGGGACCGGATCTGGTGGGGGGAAGACTTTCTTCGTTCAGGCTTGGGTGCGAGACGATCAGGATCCCTGGGCTATAGAGATAGTGTCCCAGGGATACAAACTAGAGTTCAAGAATTTTCCTCCCAGAGGAAGAATTCTTCTTTCAAGATTATCTGCAAACCAGATAAAAAAGAGGCATTCTTACATTGTGTAAGAGACCTCTCCTCCCTGGGAGTAATTGTTCCCGTTCCAACACAGGAACAGGGGCAGGAGTTTTATTCAAATCTTCCTCAGGATAAGAGAAATAAACAAAGAGGACGACAAAGTAATTTTCGTTCCTTTCGTAATTTCAAGGGAAATTCTTTCTCATCCTCCCTCTAAACAAGAAGGAAGCTATTCACAATCTAAGCCTACTTGGAGACCCAACCAGCCTTGGAACAAGGGTAAACAGTCCAAGAAGCCTGCTGCTGACTCCAAAATAGCATGAAGGGCATGCCCCCGATCCGGGACCGGATCTGGTGGGGGGAAGACTTTCTTTCTTCGTTCAGGCTTGGGTGCGAGACGATCAGGATCCCTGGGCTATAGAGATAGTGTCCCAGGGATACAAACTGGAGTTCAAGAATTTTCCTCCCAGAGGAAGAATTCTTCTTTCAAGATTATCTGCAAACCAGATAAAAAAGAGGCATTCTTACATTGTGTAAGAGACCTCTCCTCCCTGGGAGTAATTGTTCCCGTTCCAACACAGGAACAGGGGCAGGAGTTTTATTCAAATCTGTTTGTAGTTCCCAAAAAAGAGGGAACATTCAGACCTATATTAGATCTCAAGAGTCTAACAAGTTTCTCAGAGTTCCATCATTCAAGATGGAAACTATTTGGACCATTCTTCCATTGATACAGGGGGGTCAATTTATGACAACAGTGGACTTGAAGGATGCATACCTTCATGTTCCTATCCACAAAGATCATCACAAGTTCCTAAGGTTTGCTTTTCTGGACCAGCACTTTCAGTTTGTGGCTCTTCCTTTCGGGCTGGCCACGGCACCCAGAATTTTCACAAAGGTTCTGGGGTCTTTGCTGGCGGTTCTAAGACCACGGGGCATTGCGGCGGCGCCTTATCTGGACGATATTCTGATTCAGGCGCCATCTTGTCAACAAGCAGGGTCCCATACTGACATTGTACTGTCCTTCCTGAGGACTCACGGGTGGAAAGTAATTCTGGAAAAGAGTTCTTTAATCCCGAAAGTAAGGGTGACTTTCCTGGGAACTGTAATCGATTCTATATCCATGAAGATTTTTCTGACAGAGGTCAGGAAATCAAAGATTCTAAATACCTGTCGAACCCTTCAGTCCAATCCTTGGCCGTCAGTGGCCCAGTGCATGGAGTTAATCGGACTGATGGTGGCGGCAATGGATATCATCCCGTTTGCTCGGTTTCACCTCAGACCTCTGCAGTTGAACATGCTCAGGCTGTGGAATGGAGATTATGCAGACTTGTCTCCTCGAATAACCCTGGAGAAGGAGACTAGGGATTCACTTTAATGGTGGTTGTCTCTGGATCATCTATCCCAGGCAACATGCTTTTGCAGACCATCCTGGGTGATTGTGACAACAGATGCCAGCCTTCTAGGGTGGTGGGCTGTCTGGGGTTCGCTAAAAGCTCAGGGAGTGTGGACTCCGGCGGAGTCTGTTCTTCCTATAAACATCTTGGAACTGAGAGCGATCTTCAATGCTCTTCTGGTCTGGCCTCAGTTGGCTTCGGCTCAGTTCATCAGATTCCAGACGGACAACATAACGACAGTGGCCTACATCAATGAGGAACGAGGAGTTCCTTAGCAATGACCGAGGTAGCCAAAATAATCCGGTGGGCGGAGGCCCATTCTTGTCATCTGTCAGCGATCCATATCCCAGTGGTGGACAACTGGGAGGCGGACTTTCTGAGCAGGCAGACATTTCATCCGGGAGAGTGGGAACTCCATCCGGAAGTGTTCTCCAACCAGATTCTCAAATGGGGTCGGCCGGAGTTGGATCTCATGGCATCTCGTCAGAATGCCAAGCTTACGAGATATGGGTCGAGGTCCAGGGATCCCCAGGCAGAACTGATAGATGCTCTGGCGGTTCCTTGGTCCTTCAATCTTGCATACCGGTTTCCTCCGTTTGCGCTTCTTCCTTGAGTCATTGCTCGAATCAAACAGGAGAGGGCATCAGTGATCCTCATTGCTCCTGCGTGGCCTCGCAGGATTTGGTATGCAGATCTGGTGGACAAGTCATCCCTGCCACCTTGGAAACTTCCGTTGAGGAAGGACCTTCTTGTTCAGGGGCCCTTTCTTCACCCAAATTTAGTTTCTCTGAAGCTGACTGCTTGGAGAGTGAACGCTTAATTCTATCCAAGTGAGGGTTTTCTGATTCAGTCATGGAGACCATGATCCAGGCTCGTACACCTGTGACTAGAAAGATTTACCATAAGATATTGCGTAAATATCTTTAATTGGTGTGAATCCAAGGGCTACTCATGGAGTAGAGTTAGGATTCCCAGAATTTTGTCCTTTCTCCAAGAAGGATTGGAGAAGGGTTTATCGGCAAGTTCCCTAAAGGGTCAGATCTCTGCCTTATCTATTTTGTTACACAAGCGTCTGGTGGATGTCCCAGATGTTCAATCCTTTTGTCAGGCTTTGGTTAGAATCCGGCCTGTGTTTAAACCAATTGCTCCTCCATGGAGTCTGAATTTGGTTCTTAAAGTTCTTCAAGGGGCTCTGTTTGAGCCTATGCATTCCTTAGATATTAAGTTGTTATCTTGGAAAGTTTTATTTCTTGTTGCCATTTCTTCAGCTTGAAGAGTGTCTGAGCTTTCGGCATTGCAATACAATTCACCTTACCTTATTTTTCATTCAGATAAGGTAGTTTTATGTACTAAACTAAGGTTCCTTCCTAAGGTTGTTTCAGACAAGAACATTAATCAGGAGATTGTTGTTCCTTCTTTGCGTCCTAATCCTTCTCAAAAGGAACGTCTTTTGCACAATTTGGACGTGGTTCGTGCTCTGAAATTTTATTTACAAGCGACTAAGGACTTTCGTCAGTCGTCTTCTTTGTTTGTCATTTTCTCTGGAAAACGTAAGGGTCAGAAAGCTACGGCTACCTCTCTTTTTGGCTGAAGAGTATCATCCGTTTTGCATATGAGACTGCTGGACAGCAGCCTCCTGAAAGAGTTACGGCTCATTCCACTAGGGCTGTGGCTTCCTCATGGGCATTCAAGAATGAAGCTTCTGTTGAACAGATTTGCAAGGCTGCAACTTGGTCCTCTCTTCACACTATTTCAAAATTTTACAAATTTGATACTTTTGCTTCAGCTGAGGCTGTTTTGGGGAGAAAGGTTCTTCAAGCAGTGGTGCCTTCCGTTTAGGTTCCCTTATCATCCGTGTACTCTATCATTGGTATTGTATCCCACAAGTAAGGATGAAATCCGTGGACTCATCGTGTCTTTAAAAAGAAAAGAAAATTTATGCTTGCCTGATAAATTTGTTTATTTTTAGACACAATGAGTCCACGGCTCGCCCTGTTCTCTGAGACAGGTTATTATTTTTTGTACACATCAGACACCTCTGCACTTTGGCTTTTCCTTTCTCTTCCTAACTTCGGTCGAATTACTGGAGTGGGAGGGAAGGGAGGAGCTATATAACAGCTCTGCTGTGGTGCTCTTTGCCTCCTCCTGCTGACCAGGAGGCGTAATCCCACAAGTAAGGATGAAATCCGTGGACTCATCATGTCTAAAAAGAAACAAATTTATCAGGTAAGCATACATTTTCTTTTTTTATCCCTACTCCCTTCTTTTACTAGATGTTTAAAATAATGTTTTTAAAAGGGCTAAACACATAAGAGTTGTACCTCTATATTAAAGCCATTCTGCTCCATATGAGGTTACGGCCAGTAATGAGAGCATACACATATATGCCTACTTCTCATTTGCTCGCCAGCTGTATCTTCATCAGGATTGGCACAGGAGCACAACAATCAATTTAGCTTCATCAGGTATAAAAGTGTAGTAAAATAAATCAGTCACTTGAATATGTTAATAGTGAATAGAATGACGGTCGTGTTTTTTTTTAACCCTTTAAATGCTGACTCGTTTCCACCCCTGTGCTGAGCTTTTTTAGACTTTCTAAATTTTGCACACATTTAACACTTACTGTAGGAAATATATGGGGTTTTTTTCAGCAGAGCCAGCAGATTTACATTATGCCATTATTTTATGTATATATCATGGCACGTAATAACTGTACAATAAAAAGTGTAAAAAAAGTGCATATTGTTAGTAAAATTTAATAAATAAGGCTGTAAACAATATCATGTGTGTGTGTTTAGTAAACTCTTGACAAAAAATAAGGGTTTTTTCTCTTAGAAATGTTGGGTATGGGTTATATTTATTTATATGAAAGAAAACAAAATGTATGCTTACCTGATAACTGATTTTCTTTCAGCATGGTGAGAGTCCACGAGACCCCACCCAATTTCATTTTATTTTTGTCTGCAGTTTTTTATTTGCACATATTTATCCCCTGCTTTGTCTTTCCTACCTGTCTATTCCTTTCCTCTGCTTGGCTATACGTTAAACTGTTTAGTACAGGGAGGAGGGAGGGCTTTAACGCTCTTGTTGTTTGGGGCTCTTTGCCTCCTCCTAGAGACAGGAATTCAATCCCACGCGTCAAGGCGATGCTGAAACCTTGGCCACGTTGTATGAGCCTAAAACTGCAGAGGGGGCTGTGATCAGTACTAAAACACCCATCCCCCTGGATGACGACCACTTGTCATCATCCACGGTTGAGGGGTTAAGCCCAGTGTTAATTTAAGTGTAATCACTATTAAAGGGACATTAAACCCAATTTTTTTTATTTCATGATTTAGAAAGAGCATGCAATTATGAACAACTTTCTAATTGTCTTCTATTATCTAATTTGCTTCATTGTTTTGTTATCCTTTGCTAAAAAGCATATCAAGATAAGCTCATAAGCTGCTGATTAGTGCCTGCACAAAGATGCCTCGTGTGATTGGCTCACCCATGTGCATTGCTATTTTTTCAACAAAGGATATCTAAAAAATGAAGCAAATTAGCTAATAGAAGTAAATTGGAATGTTGTTTAATTGTATTCTCTATCTGAATAATGAAATAATTTTTGGGGGTTTAATGTCTCTTTAATATTATATGTATTGAATATAAAAAAAATTCCAAGACCGCTTTTATGACAATTTACCTGTTAAATTTTTTAATCAGTAAACATATACCATTATTTTTTTATTTAATTGTTACAGGTATGGTACAGGTTGCTTCCTGCTGTGTAACACTGGCCTAAAGGTGAGTTTATGAATGTGTCTCATGTATATGTAATGAGTGAAAGTACTGTACTAAAGGAACATAAGTGTCAAAAGAAAAGCTCCTAATGTGTTAATATTTTAATGGTGTACTGATGTTTGCTTCAAATGATGTTTCACCCTCAGTTAGACAGCTTTTTAGCAGCAATACACTTCTGCTGGACATGGTTTGTGATTGGTGGTTACACACACATGTCTCTTGTCAATGGCTTCCCAGATGTAGTCGGCCAGGTCCCAGAAGTGCTTTGCAGCACATAGTTGTAGGCAAGCAACAGTGCATAATGAAAATACTAGAACTTTGTATTATTGCACTTTTATGTCCTATTAATGACCCAATCCCAACATTGAAATCTCGGAATCGCATGCACAATTGCAGGATTTTAATTTGTTTACAATGTAGACAAATGAACCCTGTCATGAAAGGGTTTAAAGTCCTGTGAGTGCCTTCAATTGATGTGGATATAAATATTGGGACTGTGCAAATGTTTGTGTGTGTATATATGTATATACTGGGGCGGAACTACAGAGGGTGCAGAGGTCGCAACTGGGGGCTCATCTTAAAAAAAAAAAATATATATATATATATATATATATATTTTTTTTGTGGAACCAGCAAATTACAGACCTTGTTACTACAGCATGTTAGGGGGGGGGGGGAGTAAACAGTGTCACTATACAGTACCACTATATACAGTACGGGGGGCTGGACCATGTCACAGACTACTGTGGTCACTTTATAAAGTACTGGGGCGGGTAGGGTCAGGCCAGCCATCTCACCGGCAGATTACAGACTGTGTCACTAACTCACTATATACAGTACTGGTGGGTTAAACAGTGTCACTATATACAGTATATATATATAAAATCCCTTTCCTTTCCTATTCTGATGCTCGGTTTGAACTTCAGCAAGTGGTCTTCACCATGTCTAGATGCCTAAATGCATTGAGTTGCTGCCATGTGATTGGCTGATTAGCAATTTGTGTTACCAAGCAATTGAACATGTGTACCTAATAAAGTGGCCGATGTATGTATCTATATAACAGTATATATTAATAGTTCCTTATATATAATAAAAGAAGCAAAAAGTTGTAAAAAAAAATCCCCAATAATTTTATAATTTTCTGCAGGAATTTCAATATTCTGTTTCTTTACCTCCCCTATTGGATGTTCTCTTATGTACATGGACTCTTAACATTTTGTTTTATTTTTTAATGTGTCATTTAGCCTGTCTTATCTGAACACGGCCTTATAACAACAGTGGCGTACAAGCTTGGCAGGGACAAACCGGCATGCTATGCACTAGAAGTAAGTTCAGAAGTTTTTAAATCATGTTACTCTTATAACCCTGTGACGTGAATTCTTTCTACAGCAAGCCTTTATAATCATCTCTGTACCTCTATGCACTGTGTGTGCTATTTGTGATTTTCAGAATAGAATCCCAGTTATCTATACGAGTAATGCACTTTGGGTTCACTACATGAATATTAGTGAATTCCCTTCAAAATATTTAATAGAAGCCTGGGGCTTAAACAACTTTTTTCCACTGGAAGTCCAGTGTTCCTTAAGGGGGGTAAACTTGTATTATTTGGAAGGCTATAAAGCAACACAGACTGAAAAATATATCTAAAAGTAACATGTATTAAACTTTCATGAGTCACAGCTGACATGTGATTTTAAGGCACTTTTCACTTTTGTTATCAAATTTGCTTTGTTTACTTGGTATCCTTTGTTTAAAAACATGTATCAGCAGCAGCAACAATGCACTACTGGGAGCTAGCTGGTGTGTGTAGCTGGCTACACACATTTGTTTCAACATTGGCTCACCAGATGTGTTCAACTAGCTCCCTACAGTGCATTGCTGCTCTGAAGATTACTTTAACCATGTGTTTAATCCCTTTGCAGGGGTTATACATATAGTTATATGCAAACAATTGTGCAATAATAAAATGCTCAAACATATTAAAGTTTATAAGGACATAAAGCACATAAAGAGTATGCTTTATTGTTAGTTTTTCTTCTGTTTGTTTATTTTCTGGTATTCTCTGTTGTCTTAAAGGGATAGTAAACCTTAAAAATAATGTTATATAATTCTGCACATAGTGCAGAATTATATAACATTATAATAGCCAAACTTTGTAAATCATAATATTGCCTTTTTATTTTGTAAAAATACCGCTGTTTTACAGACCCGCTCTCTGGGCTCTGCTGAGCGGGTCTGTTGTTTTTACTGAGCGCATCGGGCTAGCTGTATAGTCACAGCCCGGCCCGACCGCGCCATTAGACACAGTGCAGCTCGCTCCCGCTGTCAGACAGAGCAGGAGCGAGCTGCACTGTGTGTAATGGCGCGGTCGGGCCGGGCTGTGACTAGACAGCTGGCCCGATGCGCTCAGTAAAAACAACAGACCCGCTCAGCAGAGTACAGAGAGCGGGTCTGTAAAACAGCGATATTTTTACAAAATAAAAAGGGAATATTATGATTTACAAAGTTTGGCTAATATAATGTTATATAACTCTGCACTATGTGCAGAATTATATAACATTATTTTTAAGGTTTACTGACCCTTTAAAAACTTAAATGAGACTCTAATACAAACATTAAATGCACTAATTTTGTTATCATGTGATATTTTTATTAGTAAGCCTTAATAACTGCACATCTGTTAAAACGCACAGGAAAAGTCCTAATCCGGAACTGCAAACCAGCAGGGTATAGCAGGTGATCGGCAGGGTCATGTGACTGACTGTGGGGTTAAACACAGTTATCTAGAATGACATGCTCTAACTAATTAAAGCATGGGATTTTTTCATTAGAATATCTCTTTAAGGGGACAACATTCATTGTAAAATTATGTGCCTTAAAGCTAGGGAAAAAACCAGACTGAGGACCAGTGTATTAGAAGGTATTGTATAAAGGCACTTGTGGAGGATGATTTGACATCAATATTTGGCAAATAAGAAAGAAGATAAATAAGAAATGATCAGCTTGGAAATTTCTGGCCTTGGACAGAGTGGTGCAGGCAGCTTTCTGTGACATCAGTATTTTGTTTGTTATGTTAAGAGAATCTTCTGCTCATGTATCTTGTGAAATTATGGCCTTGCTTTGTTTTACACCTAATATGCCTAGAAACAAGGGGTCATATTTCGAGTGGAGTGCAAAATTTGTGCTCCACTAGCAATACCAGCGCACACAAATGCATGGAAGCTTTTCTCACAAGAGCGTGCTTTCATAAGCGACAATGGGAGCATTGCTCTGATGCCGATAGACACGGCAGAGAACCTAGCGCAACAAAGTGGGTAAGTCACGCAGCGTTGGGCAGCAAAGTTGAAATATATATGTGTATAAACGTTCACTATATACACATATTAACATATACATATATATTTACTGGGAACACACAGTTCCCATAGACCGCAATCTAAAGGCACCTTTTAGTGCCTTTTATGTCTAACATCCCACATCCACTCACCTTAACCCCTTATAACTTAGTGCAGTTATATTTTTTTTAAAAATGCTCATATTTTATTTTTAAAAAAGGAACTATAATCTTTATTTTGGGAGGCAATTTGGGGAAAAAAATTAAATTACTCAGAGGTCTGACCTCTTGTTAATTTTACTGAGTGCAAAGTGCTACCGTGAGCTTGCAGTAGCATTAACCATAAATGGCTGGTTATTTAACGTTTGCCCATTTTACAGGGGCACATTAAATTAGCGCTCCGCTTGTAATCTAGCCCCTAGTCATTATTTTTATAATTTGTGGAAAACACTCTCTTTTGTTAGATTGAATCAGCCGCATGGGACCTGCAGTGCTCCGTGGGTTCAGAGTGGTACTTCCACTGTGTGTTTAACCACTGCAAATCTATCAGCAGTAGTTTCTGATCAGGACCAGCAGTGCTCTGTGGGTCTCGAATGGTAATTCTACTGTGTGTTTAACCCCTTTTTGGGGTTAAAAATATACAGTAGAGCAGGGTCGATAGTTCTAAAATTACATGCTCTCACAGATTAGAGAATGTCATTTTTCAACCATTATAGCCCTTTAATATATGATTGACAATGATGTCAGTGGTGAATTGTGTAAAATAATAGTTATGACAAGGAAATAAGGTGAATAATCAGTCTGAAATAAAATTCCCATTTTAATTGGTTAAAGGAAAAAACCTTGTTTTCCTAGTCTCAGTCTCTACGATATTATCTGTTTAGATTCTTGGTTTCACTGGTAGTGTATAGCTATAATGCTTTGTGCAATGCAGTACGTTTTTTTTTTTTTTAGAATAAATACAAAACCTTTCAAATCCTGGAACATTTATTTTATAACTTTATTTGATGGAGAAATCACTGCATTAAGCTCTATGTTGATAATGTGTTCCAACAACAACAAACACTTGCTATTTCAATTTTGTTTTAGAAATGATTATTATGTAATTTTATAATCTGATTTTACATGATTATTTCCTTTAGGGATCTGTTGCAATAGCAGGAGCAGTTGTGCGCTGGTTAAGGGACAATCTTGGGATTGTGAAAACTACTGAGGAAGTAGGTAGGTGACAGTGACAATATTATACATTGTTTTGTGCTTATTCTTCTCATAGCATAAACAAGAGCATACGTTACTCATTTATGGTTTTTGCCAAATTTTTCATAGAAAAACTTGCTGCTGAAGTTGGGACATCATACGGTTGCTACTTTGTTCCTGCGTTCTCAGGTTTATATGCACCTTATTGGGAGCCCAGTGCCAGAGGGTGAGGAACTGCTTATTGTACTGACATTTAATATATTTACAGTCTTGTCTTTAAAGTGCTGGTAAATCCTATCAGTTTTGAAACGCTAGGATTTACCAGTGCAACTAATAAAGGAGACTTTGTCATGAAGTTTAAAATACTTCATACTGGAAGTTCCTTTTTTTGCCTATAGCTTATGCCTCGCTAAGCGCTTCAGGCCGCTCGCAGCAGAATGCTATATTTTTCAATGAGGTGACGTTTCCACCTCTTAGCCAATAGACCCCAGCTGGCATTATGCCTGATAGCTAGCACGCTCTTGGCTAAGATCACCTCACTGAAAAATAGCGTTCTGCCGTGGGCAACCTGAGGCGCTCAGCTTGGCATACGCTGCAGACAAAGGAACTTTCAGTATGAATTTTTTTATACTTTATGACTTAGTCCCCTTTATTTGTTGCACTGGTAAATCCTAGTGTTTAAAAAAACGATAGGATTTACCATCACTTTAAGTTCAATATGACTTTTTCTTGTCTTTTAGCATCATCTGCGGCCTTACCCAGTTTACAAATAGGAACCATATTGCCTTTGCTGCTCTTGAAGCTGTTTGCTTTCAAGCAAGAGAGGTATCTTCTAAAAAAAAAAAAAAAACCTTTTCTTTTCTGGATTTATGTAGATTTAATATAACAATAATAATAATGGTTTGTATGCTTATTTAAGATTTTAGATGCAATGAATAAGGACTGTGGCATTCCCCTCAGCCAGCTGCAAGTTGATGGAGGAATGACTAACAATAAAATTCTCATGCAGTTGCAGGCTGATATCTTATGCATTCCAGTAGGTGAGTGCTCATGTTTGGTCACTTTGTTTACTTTCGGTGTGTTTTTTGTAATCTGTAACATCCCTAGTAACATACCTAGAAATGTATCTGTGCAGATTGCATATATTGCATGTGACACGCCTATGATAAACTGAATCAGTGCATCTATATTTGAAATGCCTCTCCCTACCTGATTAGTAAGGTTTGTAGTGTGAGTCTGATAGGTGGAGCCTATAGCAAAGCAAATGAATCCAACCCCCAAAGAATACATGTCCTTAAGATATTGGTGATTAAGGTAATACCATCATTTGCGGAAATAGCAGCAGGGTGGAGGTTTATTCATGTTCTGTTTGCACTATTGATATCTTACTAAATTTGATTAATAGTTACTGTAATTGGTCATGTTTTTACAACAGAGAACAAGGAATTCCCTTTGAATATATAGATGTTTCTGATTTTTCTCTATACTATGGATCTGTGGTCTAATTGACATTATGGTATGCCATTACAGCATATTTGGTTCAAGTACGGACCTAATTGAGGCGCTGTACTAAAAAATTTTTCTATCATACTTATGAAAGAGCTGCATATAAAAATGTTGACATTTTATTGCCTGAAAATATGTGTAGCTGAGGCTGTGTACATTTATATTGAAACTAATAAAACAGTATTAGCTATATACTTCCTACTTGGGTATAAATGGTCATTGTAACTATCAGACAATGAGCGTTTACATGATGTACACAGCTGATATTTTTGTATTATTTTGAATTTATATTTCAGCATGTGTAAATATGCTTATAGATAAAGGGTTTTTAACGTTAATTTACACTATATTGTGTGTGTATCTAGTGAAACCTTCCATGCCTGAAACCACTGCACTTGGGGCAGCTATGGCAGCGGGGGCCGCAGAAGGAGTTGGTGTCTGGAGTCTGAACCCTGGGGATTTGACTGCTGTGACATGTGAACGATTTGAGCCCCAAATTAACCCTGAAGGTAGGAAGATCAGTCACCCAGCTTGCTGCTTTTTATTACTATTCACACCATTAAACATAAACAACCCAGAACATTTTCATAAGAATATTCTCGTATTCTCATTATTTTTTATTTGCTTTTTTTATCTCCAGAAAGTGAATATCGTTATGCAAGATGGAAGAAAGCAGTTATGAAATCCATGGGCTGGGAAACATCAGACCCTCTTTCCAACGGAAATGGTAATTTCTTTTTAATGTTTAGCATTTTGTGCCTGAACAGTGGTTTTTCTGGAAGTCGTAGCATTATTCAAAATCTAAAATTCACTTTATATGATAAATATAAACACAGCTGAGTTTCCCTTTCATGTATAGGTTACCACACCGCAAAAGTGAAACTGTAAAGTGACGGAGTAGTTCCTGGCATGTATAATAAAGAGCAGCAGGTACTAAGTACTAGTGCAGGAAAAAAAGATTAAAGGGATACGAAACCCTAAAACTTTCTTTTGTGATTCAGACAGAGCACATCATTTAAATAAACGTTTCCAATTTACTTCAATTATTAAATTAGCTTCATTCCCATGATATTCTGTGTTGGAGAGATACCTAGGTAGGCATCTGGAGCACTGCATGGCAGGAAAACTGCTGCCATCTAATGCTTTTGCAAATGGATAACATTCTTGCACAACTGCTACCATATAGTGGTCCAGAGATGGGCCGGCTCCCAAGCTTACATCCCTGCTTTTCAACAAAATATACCAAAAGAAGGGAAAAAATGATAATAGAAGTGAATTAGAAAATTGTTTTAAAATTGCATGCTCTATCTGAATTATGAAAGAAAAAAAATCTCTTTTAATTAAAAATGGTTTAACTAAGAAGAAGTTCATTACTTTGTGCTCTTGATACCTAGAAAAATATGCTTTGTTCAGAACACTAACCTTTTTTGTTAAAACACCATATCGCTGTAATACATTTTGAGATACCCTCTTTAAAATGGAGCAGAATAATTTAGTACAATGTTGCTTTAATGTTTGGAAACTATATTCAGTGGTCAAAGTATTTTTTCCTCCTGCCATGAAGCTCTTTATATTATATTGTGATCATTACATTTAAAAACCATGTTTTATGTGTATCTGCTCATAAAGTACATTTTATTTGTAGCTTTTGCCTGTAATGGTATGATGCCCCCATCTAGACCCTGTAAATATATTTGCACGTATATGATTTCAAAATTAGCAACTGAAAATGCCAACGTAAAATGTCCTATATTGTGCCCTGTCACCTAATTCTACACTTGCCAGCCAGCCTGATGTAAAGCGCATCACTGTAATGTTTTGCACTTTGTATAGCTTTCTAGTATGGTACTGCTTTTGTTATAATAAAATAAAAAACATCATTTGCCAAAATATAATAACCAGTAAGCTATTATTCTGATTTACAAGGTGTATTCCTAACTTCAGTTAATGTAGTTTGCTGGAAGGCTATCCCTTGTATCTGCCGTACTTACCGAAAGTGATGTTGTTGCAAATGGAATATTTTCACATATTTAAGGGGATTTAAAAGTCTAATTTAAACTTTCAAATAGAGCTTACAATTCAAAAAACAAAAATCCAATTTACTTGTTATTATATTTACCTATTTCTAAAACGTACACAAGCACACTACTCTTTTCCACTCAGAATCAGCAGTGCTCTGCAGCTCCTGAGCATTATTTCAACTATGTGTTTAACTCCTTTCTACAAATTAAACAGGTAGGACCCGATTCTCAAAAACACACACGCACATATGTCTTATATCTAAGTATAAGCACTTGAGTCACTCTTTTGACACCAATGAGCTGTCATGTTTAAAGTCATTTGCAGATCATGCGTACAATGAGCAACCTCTGCGGGGGCAAAAAATAGAATACCCTAATAATATCAGAGACAACATTTGAAGCAGAGTTGCTCATTGTAGGTATGATCTGCAATGACTTTAAATATGGCAGCTCATTGGTGTAAAAAAAAGTGACTCAAGTGCTTATACTTAGATATAAGACAGGACTTCTCAAATATAATTTGAAAATCTTGGAGCAAGTCCAAAACTATTTTTTGGAGCTGTAATATGATGAGAAAATATTATATATTTATGTGTGTGTGTGTGGGGAATACAGAACCTGGCCACCAGGAGGAGGCAAAGACACCCCAGCCAAAGGCTTAAATACCTCCCCCACTCCCCTCATCCTCCAGTCATTCTTTGCCTTTCGTTCGTCACAGGAGTATGGCAGAGAAGTGTCGGAAGATTCAGAGTAGTCTCTTATGGAGGGTAGTACTCTTCGGAATGGGACTGGAGTTTTAAGTAGTATTGTCAGCCTCTCAGTGAGAGCATTGATGAATATTAGGGTCTGAAGATGCGGGGAGAGTCTTTCTGCGAAACCATCCAGACTCGTATTAACAGCTCCTTAAGCAATCAGTGTTGATGAGTTTCAGTTCCTGCTTTCTATCACTCAAGTCCATGTCAGGAGCGATGCTACAACACTGTCAAACTTGAGAGGCCGTGTTCCTGTTCCACGTTGTAGATTCTGGTACCTTTAATGATAATGCAAGAAGACAGGGTCACAATGTGACTCCTTTTATATGTATAGAATCAAGGGTTAATATCTCTGGAAGGTGATTATTGAACAGGGGGGGATTTATACCCGATTCCTTTATTGTGTTTTTTGCGTACATGTGTGAGATGTGGCTCTGGCAATGTGTGAATAGTCAGGATCTTCCTTCATTTTCTCTTTAATCATTTTTTTTGTTGAGATTTTGCAAAACAGAAAACGTAGTACACATAGCTTGTCACGTAACAATAATGACACGGAAATAAAATTAAACAGTTTCTGAAATCTCTATCTTACACTAAGAAGATCATACTGGTATGACTATTTGGTTGGTCACTCATGGACCACTAGGATGGAAGTAAGTACAAAGCTAAGATAGTCATCTCTGCGGCCACTTCAGGGCCTTATGATATGTTGAAGGTATAAATATATCAAGATGATGAATAAAACACACAACAACTGTAAAAGTATTTAATATGTTGGGGCCACTTTTGGGACCCAAGTGTTTAAATGTAAAAGAAAAACAATAAAATGTTCAGCGGGTAAGCACCGCTTAGTATGTGGTATACTTAAAACAGCTATAATTTTCTCTTTTAAATAGAAATACTATTAACATCACCGTGTTAGAAATGCTTTAGAATTCAAAGGGGTACTAACGACAAGGGCCACTTTTGGTCCCTCTAAAATTTGAAACACTAAACCACATAGGAAAATATTGACTGGACTATAGAGGCATCATAAGCATAAAGTGTAATGTATGGGGTCTGTCGGCTATACCAGGTTTGGGTCAGCGACCACGCTATTAATAATATTATTAAAATTTAAAACCTTTGGGCTTAATACATAGAATATATATATAATAGAGAATTAAAATAAAAATATTTGGGCAGCAAAGCCTTAATAAATAATGGTATGGACCTTATGGGCAGTTTAAAGTGATGTAAATTTTGATGCTAAAGTGCCCGGTTTTTAAAAATTCGATTAAAAACAGGGGCACTTTAATTCATCAAAAACATAATTTATGTAAGAACTTACCTGATAAATTAATTTCTTTCATATTAGCAAGAGTCCATGAGCTAGTGACGTATGGGATATACATTCCTACCAGGAGGGGCAAAGTTTCCCAAACCTTAAAATGCCTATAAATACACCCCTCACCACACCCACAAATCAGTTTAACGAATAGCCAAGAAGTGGGGTGATAAGAAAAAAGTGCGAAAGCATAAAAAATAAGGAATTAGAATAATTGTGCTTTATACAAAAAAATCATAACCACCACAAAAAAAGGGTGGGCCTCATGGACTCTTGCTAATATGAAAGAAATTAATTTATCAGGTAAGTTCTTACATAAATTATGTTTTCTTTCATGTAATTAGCAAGAGTCCATGAGCTAGTGACGTATGGGATAATGACTACCCAAGATGTGGATTTTTCCACGCAAGAGTCACTAGAGAGGGAGGGATAAAATAAAGACAGCCAATTCCTGCTGAGAATAATCCACACCCAAAATAAAGTTTAATGAAAACATAAGCAGAAGATTCAAACTGAAACCACTGCCTGAAGTACTTTTCTACCAAAAACTGCTTCAGAAGAAGAAAACACATCAAAATGGTAGAATTTAGTAAAAGTATGCAAAGAGAACCAAGTTGCTGCTTTGCAAATCTGATCAACCGAAGCTTCATTCCTAAACGCCCAGGAAGTAGAAACTGACCTAGTAGAATGAGCTGTAATCCTTCGAGGCAGAGTTTTACCCGACTCGACATAGGCATGATGAAATAAAGATTTCAACCAAGATGCCAAAGAAATGGCAGAAGCTTTCTGGCCTTTTCTAGAACCGGAAAAGATGACAAATAAACTAGAAGTCTTTCGGAAAGACTTAGTAGCTTTAACATAATATTACAAAGCTCTAACAGCATCCAAAGAATGCAATGATTTCTCCTTAGAATTCATAGGATTAGGACATAATGAAGGAACCACAATTTCTCTACTAATGTTGTTAGAATTCACAACCTTAGGTAAAAAATTCAAAAGAAGTTTGCAGCACCGCCTTATCCTGATGAAAAATCAGAAAAGGAGACTCACAAGAAAGAGCAGATAATTCAGAGACTCTTCTGGCAGAAGAGATGGCCAAAAGAAACAAAACTTTCCAAGAAAGTAATTTAATGACCAAAGAATACATGGGATCAAAAGGAGGAGCTTGAAGAGCCCCCAGAACCAAATTCAAACTCCAAGGAGGAGAAATTGACTTAATGACAGGTTTTATACGAACCAAAGCTTGTACAAAACACTGAATATCAGGAAGATTAGCAATCTTTCTGTGAAAAAGAACAGAAAGAGCAGAGATTTGTCCTTTCAAGGAACTTGCGGACAAACCTTTATCTAAACCATCCTGAAGAAACTGTAAAATTCTCGGTATTCAAAAAGAATGCCAAGAAAAATTATGAGAAAGACACTAAGAAATATAAGTCTTCCAGACTCTATAATATATCTCTCTAGATACAGATTTACGAGCCTGTCACATAGTATTAATCACAGAGTCAGAGAAACCTCTTTGACCAAGAATCAAGCGTTCAAACTCCATACCTTAAAATTTAAGGATTTGAGATCCTGATGGAAGAAAGGACCTTGCGACAGAAGGTCTGGTCTTAACGGAAGAGTCCACAGCTGGCAAGAGGCCATCCGGACAAGATCCGCATACCAAAACCTGTGAGGCCATGCTGGAGCTACCAGCAGGACAAACGAGCATACCTTTAGAATCTTGGAGAATACTCTTGGAAGAAGAACTAGAGGCGGAAAGATATAGGCAGGATGATACTTCCAAGGAAGTGATAATGCATCCACTGCCTCCGCCTGAGGATCCCGGGATCTGGACAGATACCAGGGAAGTTTCTTGTTTAGATGAGAAGCCATCAGATCTATTTCTGGGAGTTCCCACATTTGAACAATCTGAAGAAATACCTCTGGGTGAAGAGACCATTCGCCCGGATGCAACGTTTGGCGACTGAGATAATCCGCTTCCCAATTGTCTATACCTGGGATATGAACCGCAGGGATTAGACAGGAGCTGGATTCCGCCCAAACCAAAATTCGAGATACTTCTTTCATAGCCAGAGGACTGTGAGTCCCTCCTTGATGATTGATGTATGCCACAGTTGTGACATTGTCTATCTGAAAACAAATGAACAACTCTCTCTTCAGAAGAGGCCAAGACTGAAGAGCTCTGAAAATTGCACGGAGTTCCAAAATATTGATCGGTAATCTCACCTCCTGAGATTCCCAAACCCCTTGTGCCGTCAGAGACCCCCACACAGCTCCCTAACCTGTAAGACTTGCATCTGTTGAGATTATAGTCCAGGTCGGAAGAACAAAAAAGCCCCCTGAACTAAACAATGGTGATCTGTCCACCACGTCAGAGAGTGTCGTATAATCGGTTTAAAGATATTTATTGAGATATCTTTGTGTAATCCCTGCACCATTGGTTCAGCATACAGAGCTGAAGAGGTCGCATGTGAAAACGAGCAAAGGAGATCGCATCCGATGCAGCAGTCATAAGACCTAAAATTTCCATGCATAAGGCTACCAAAGGGAATGAATGTGACTGAAAGTTTTGACAAGCTGATATCAATGTTAGACTTCTCTTGTCTGACAAAGACAGAGTCATAGACACTGAATCTATCTGGAAACCTAAAAAGGTTACCCTTGTCTGAGGAATCAATGAATTTTTTGGTAAATTGATCCTCCAACCATGATCTTGAAGAAACAACAAAAGTCGATTCGTATGAGATTCTGCGAAAATGTGAAGACTGAGCAAGTACCAAGATATCGTCCAAAATAAGGAAATACCAATACCCTGTTCTCTGATTACAGACAGAAGGGCACCGAGAACCTTTGAAAAAATTCTTGGAGCTGATGCTAGGCCAAACGGTAGAGCCACAAAACTGGTAATGCTTGTCTAAAAAGAGAATCTCAGAAACTAAAAGTGATCTGGATGAATCGGAATATGCAGATATGCATCCTGTAAATCTATTGTAGACATATAATGCCCTTGCTAAACAAAAGGCAGGATAGTCCTACAGTTACCATCTTGAATGTTGGTATCCTTACATAACGATTCAATATTGATAGATCCGGAACTGGTCTGAAGGAATTGACCTTCTTTGGTACAATGAAGAGATAGAATAAAACCCCAGCCCCTGTTCCAGAACTGGAACTGGCATAATTACTCCAGCCAACTCTAGATCTGAAACACATTTCAGAAATGCTGAGCCTTTGCTGGGTTTACTGGGACACGGGAAAGAAAAAAATCTCTTTGCAGGAGGCCTTAACTTGAAGCCAATTCTGTACCTTTCTGAAACAATGTTCTGAAACCAGAGATTGTGAACGGAATTGATACAAATTTCTTTGAAGAAAACGTAATCTGCCCCATTCCAGCTGAGCTGGAATGAGGGCCGCACCTTCATGGGTACTTAGGAGCTGGCTTTGGGTTTCTATAAGGCTTGGATATATTCCAAACTGGAAATGGTTTCCAAACTGATACCGCTCCTGAGGATGAAGGATCAGGCTTTTGTTCCTTGTTGTGAGGAAAGGAACGAAAACGATTATTAGACCTAAATTTACCTTAGTTTTTTATCCTTTGGTAAAAAAGTTCCCTTCCCTCCAGTAACAGTTGAGATAATAGAATCCAACTGAGAACCGAATAATTTATTACCCTGGAAAGAAAGGGATAGCAAAGTAGACTTAGAAGACATATCAGCATTCCAAGTTTTAAGCCATAAAGCTCTTCTAGCTAAAATAGCTAGAGACATATACCTGACATCAACTCTAATGATATCAAAGATGGTATCACAAATAAAATTATTAGCATGTTATAGAATAATAATAATGCTATAAAATTATGATCTGTTACTTGTTGCGCTAAAGCTTCTAACCAAAAAGTTGAAGCTGCAGCAACATCTGCTAAAAATATAGCAGGAGTAGAGACAGCCCCATTAACCTTAGGGATTTTGTCCCAAAAACTCTAATCTGTCAGGTGGCACAGAATATAATTGCTTAAAACGTTTTAGAAGGAGTAAATGAATTACCCAAATTATTCCATTCCCTGGAAATTACTTCAGAAATAGCATCAGGGAGAGAAAACACTTCTGGAATAACTACAGGAGATTTAAAAACCTTATTTAAACGTTTAGATTTAGTATCAAGAGGACCAGAATCCTCTATTTCTAATGCAATCAATACTTCTTTAAGTAAAGAACGAATAAATTCCATCTTGAACAAATACGAAGATTTATCAGCATCAACCTCTGAGACAGAAACCTCTGAACCAGAAGAACCATTATCAGTATTAGAATGATGATGTTCATTTAAAAATTCGTCTGAAAAAAAGAGAAGTTTTAAAAGACTTTTATGTATACTAGAAGGAGAAATAACAGACATAGCCTTCTTAATGGATTTTA
This sequence comes from Bombina bombina, assembly GCF_027579735.1. Lineage (NCBI taxonomy): Eukaryota > Metazoa > Chordata > Amphibia > Anura > Bombinatoridae > Bombina > Bombina bombina. Next base: position 756,354,449 of record NC_069501.1, on the reverse strand, counting down.
AAAATAAAATCTCTTATGTTATCAGGAACACTCTGAGAATTAGATGTTGACGGAACAGCAACAGGTAATGTAACAGTACTAAAGGAAATTTTATCTGCATTAACAAGTTTGTCATGACATGCAATACAAACAACAGCTGGAGAAACAGATACCAAAAGTTTATAGCAGATAGACTTAGCTTGGTAGCTCCAGCACCGGGCAGTGATTTTACTGAAGTATCTTCTGACTCAGTTGCAACGTGGAACATCTTGCAATATGTAATAGAAAAAACAACATATAAAGCAAAATTGATCAAATTCCTTAAATGACAGTTTCAGGAATGGGAAAAAAATGCCAGTGAACAAGCTTCTAGCAACCAGAAGCAATAAATAATGAGACTTAAATAATGTGGAGCCAAAAATGACGCCCATATTTTTTAGCGCCAAATAAGACGCCCACATTATTTGGCGCCTAAATGCTTTTGGCGCCAAAAATGACGCCACATCTGGAACGCCGACACTTTTGACGCAAAAAAAGTCAAAAAATGACGCAACTTCCGGCGACACGTATGACGCCGGAAACAGAAAAAAAAAATTGCGCCAAAAAAGTCCGCGCCAAGAATGACGCAATAAAATGAAGCATTTTCAGCCCCCGCGAGCCTAACAGCCCACAGGGAAAAAGTCAAATTTTTTAAGGTAAGAAAAAATGATTGATTCAAATGCATTATCCCAAATATGAAACTGACTGTCTGAAAATAAGGAAAGTTGAACATCCTGAGTCAAGGCAAATAAATGTTTGAATATATATATTTAGAACTTTATAAAAAAGTGCCTAACCATAGCTTAGAGTGTCACAGAAAATAAGCTTACTTACTTACCCAAGGACACTCATCTACATGTTGTAGAAAGCCAAACCAGTACTGAAACGAAAATCAGCAGAGGTAATGGTATATATATATATAAGAGTATATCGTCGATCTGAAAAGGGAGGTAAGAGATGAATCTCTACGACCGATAACAGAGAACCTATGAAATAGACCCCGTAGAAGGAGATCATTGCATTCAAATAGGCAATACTCTCCTCACATCCCTCTGACATTCACTGCACGCTGAGAGGAAAACCGGGCTCCAACCTGCTGCGGAGCGCATATCAACGTAGAATCTAGCACAAACTTACTTCACCACCTCCATAGGAGGCAAAGTTTGTAAAACTGATTTGTGGGTGTGGTGAGGGGTGTATTTATAGGCATTTTAAGGTTTGGGAAACTTTGCCCCTCCTGGTAGGAATGTATATCCCATACGTCACTAGCTCATGGACTCTTGCTAATTACATGAAAGAAATGTACATTTCATTCCTGTTGTGAAAAAAAACTTACCTTTTACTCTTGACAGCAGCTCCAGCTTCCTCCACCCGTCACAAAGCCTCTTCCTGGGTCTAAAATGAGGAATCTGGCTTCCTCCAATCACGGCGTTGAATCAGACACTGACATCAGAAATGGCTTGCGACGACCAAAATTTACATTCGCTTTAACTTTGAGTCAATTACAGTAAGTTTGGGTAACCACTGGCTTACTATGGTCTGGAGCCTATCACTCTTTTCAGGCTTAACAAACCTCCCTGTTGTAAGCTAATAGAGATAGAAACATGAAAATGCCATGCAGCCTCGGCCGCAGGCCACACATCAAAATAAAGAAGAGAGGGTTATTACATTGCTATAAAGGTAGTAATACTTCTGTTAGACCAATTAATATATAGCTAAACTTGAGACAAGGCAGACAAGTAAAAAGGCTGCAAGCTATACCTTTGTAGGAGTGGATTACACCTGTGTAATGACATCTCTGGTATGCCTTCTTTGAGGGAATTGAAACCAGGCATCTACACTTTTATGCACTTTTATCAAGCATGTAATATGATAAAATAACCCCTAGTATCTAACCACCCTTAAACAATAGAACAGAAGTACATTATATGATGGGTAAGCTACTGATTGCTGGTAACATGCAGATCTTTATTGTGGACTAATGAAAAAGTGGGTTGTAATTAGTAACTGTAATAGTATAGTACAGTTTATTACTGTACTGTTTTTATTGTTAGTTCATGCAGTATACAGAAAATGAGTGTGGAACTACATCATACCTGTAATGCTTTGGCCATAACTGGGGGCTAGGGCGCCCAGGGTCCCATAACCCAGTCCAAAAGTGTGGAGTTGATCTGGTCCGTTTTTCAAATTTAGGTCAATGTCTGCAAGGGCCAAGTTGCAGCCGCAGCTCAGGCTTAAGACCGGCTTGAATTGTAAAGCATCTGTTTAGACACAAATATAATCAGTCCGTCAGTGATATATTGCTTACGTTTAACTCTTGGGCTAAGGGGTAGGAGTTTCAGCACTGTTGTGGAATGTACTGGGTGACTTATGCCGACCTCTATCCCATCGCTATGTGAGTAAGAAGCTGTTATGCAAAATTTAGGTTGTAGCTCCACGTTGAGTTCGCATCCCAGGGTGCAAATTCTTCAGTCCAGTGCTCATGTTCTCTAACCGGGACCGGAACTGCTGAGTAGTGAGTAGGAGTTGTAGTTTCTTCTGTGCTTATAGCACCTGCTGATGCCGACCTGAGTTCTTCAGTCAGTGTTGCTGCTTGGCGATCCAGCTGCTCTCCTAAAGCCCTAAGTAGGTTTCTCATGGTAATCTCCGTGACAGCTTCCCCAAAGTCGACTCTCTTGTATCACGTATAGTGTAAAATATCCTGCAGAATGACACAGTGATGTTTTCTAAGTGGTGTTGGCTGTTATTACCTGGGTAACCGGGGGGGTTGGGGGGGTGAGCAAAAGACACGATGTAGGCCTCAGCCGCCTCTGTTTCTTAGTTTTAAAAAAACTGGGGTTGCAAGTGAAGTATTCAGTGCAATAATGATATAGATAAGTGCTGTATCCTCAGTTACATCTTATTCTTGCCCAATATATTATCAATGTCTCTAATAATAGCAGATAATAGGAGCTCCAAATTTTTTATGCTCTCATGGCAGCCGCCAAGACACGCCCCCAGGTTCTTCCTTCATTTTAATTACTGTGCAGCCTGGTTAGTTGGCATGCTTTTTCTCGACTGCAGGAACGTTCCTGCATTGCCCTCCATGTGACCGGGTGTGGCCTCATTCTCCTCCTTTTCCTGACCGTCGGTTGCAGGAGACAAAAGCGGTTTCTCTGTGAGTCTGTGTCATAGGAGGTGGCAAGTGCCCCGGCCATTGGGGTATAAAGGTGCTATTTATTGTTTTCTGTAGTCCATATTAAGGGCGCAAGCTAGGAGGACTCTGATGCGTTAGAGGGTACTCCCTCTTTACCTAAATCTAATGCCTGTGTTTGTGAAGAGGCTATGGTATATCTGCCTGCTGAACTATGTTCCAAATACCTTGATAAAATAGTGATATCTAAAAACAACAAGATGTTTAGTACCACTGAGCCGTCCACCTCTGAGGGGTCTCCATCCCGTGAGGTGCGTTCCCTACAGTCATCTCCATTTACACGTGCAGCTTCCCAGTGCACTACTAATCCTCCTGCAGGAGGGGCCCTGTGGCCACCAGATTTTGCTGATCAGTTGCAAACGGTGGTGTCTGGGGCCTTCAGTGCTTTACCTCGCCCTGCTAAGCACAAGCGAAAGGTTAAACATTGCTATCCTGCCCAGGGGTCATCTACTCCATTGGATGTATCTGAGACTAGATTATCCACTGATGCAGAGGATTCTGATACTTCGGAGGACTCTTTCTCTGGGTCGGAATCCACGGCCTCTAAAACACCAGCTGCGGAGGAACCAGACTTTAGGTTTAGGATGGAGCACTTACGCTTTTTATTGAAAGAGGTATTGGCTACCTGTCAGGAACTTTCCTGTTGCTTTAAATTCTGTCTGTGTTCCCTATTTAAGGCCCCTTCCCTCTCATATCCTTGCTGGATTATTGTGGCTTCTCTCCTGAATCGGATACCTCCTTACTAGTCCAAATTAAAGATACCTATCAGTTTGTCTGAGTTGGTTACTATATCGCTGGCTTGGCAGTTTGTACTCTCTCTACCTCATTGTGCCTACCTTCCTACAGATTTCCTTCTCTGCTGTTGAGATTGTGCACGGAACCTCCGTGATGTCATCAGCTCTCCCTCTTTCAGGATTTTCATCTTGCAGCAGCGGGCTGTTATGCTTACAAGACGACTGAACAGACTAGCCACGGTAACAAACTATCTTTACCAAAGGTAAAATAAGGATTCCTAAGGTCTCAACTCTTATCTGTTCTTTCAGACACGCAGTTCCAAGGTAACCGTTCCTTATTGTTCATTACCAGACATAGTAATTCCAAATGTCTTCTATCTTCTGACTGTGAACCTGTAATTTATTGTTCATCTGTTTACTTATGTACAATTAATATCAAGTCTAAGATTCTACGGTCGCTGTTGCCAGAAACATATATCAGTATTCCTTATTGTGGAAATCTTGTAATTGTTGCTAGGCTAAAATAAGACAGTCTGACTACCCTTTCTGCCTATACCTTTTGGGTCAGTCAAACTGTCACATCAAAAAGCATTTATCACAGTTAAAGGAACATAATACTCATATGCTAAATCACTTGAAACTGATGCAGTATAAATGTAAAAAGCTGACAGGAAAATATCACCTGAGCATCTCTATGTAAAAAAGGAAGATATTTTACCTCACAATCTCCTCAGCTCAGCAGAGTAAGTTCTGTGTAAAAAGTTATACACAGCTGCTCCCAGCTGCAGGTAAAAATATAAAAAAAATGAAGAAATGAACAGCAGCCAATCGGCATCAGCAGTGCTGAGGTCATGAACTTTTACTGTGATCTCATGAGATTTGACTTGACTCTCATGAGATTTCATTGTAAACTTCCTTTACCTGATTGGTGAAATAAGACGAGAGTGCACGATGCTCATCCCTTCAGATGTCCCAGGACAGACACACTAAAATGCTGCTTAGAAATACTTTACAATGGGAGGTGGCTACTGAGGAACTTTTGAGGTAAAATATCTTTCTTTTTTACATAGAGATGTTCAGGTGATATTTTCTAGTCAGCTTTTTACAGCTATGCTGCATCACTTTCAAGTGTTTAAACATTTGGGTATTATGGCCCTTTAAGATTTAAAGTCCAAATATATATCAGCTTAAAAGTAGCTTTACACTACCCTAGAGGTTCTGGAACCGAAGTTACCAGAGGAACCTTCTATTCCTACGCTTGATAAAGTTTGAGGACAGGGTGGTCCCCAAGACTTTCCCGGTTCCTGTAAATAATATTATAAAGAATGAATGGGAGCGACTTGGTTCATCTTTCTCTCCTTCTTCGTTTAAGAAATTGTTACTGATTCTCAGCTAGAATTGTGGGGATCTGTCCCTAAAGTGGATGGAGCTATATCCACGCTCGCTAAGCGCACCACTATCTCACTTGAGGATAGTTCGTCGTTTAAGGAACCCGTGGATAAGAAATTAGAGACCCTGTTAAGAAAGATGTTTCAGCACACAAGGTTCTTATTTCACCCTGCAGCTGCGGTGACGGGAGCCGCTACCTATTGGTGTGACTCTGTTAGAGATGATCTAGGTGGAGACTCCCCTCGATGAGATACAGGAAAGAATTAAGGCCCTGAGGGTAGCTAATTCATTTTTCTGTGATGCAAATATGCAGATTATTTGCTTGAATGCCAAGACTTCAGGCTTTTCTGTTATGGCTCAGAGGGCCCTGTGGTTGAAGTCATGGTCTGCTGACATGACGTCCAAATCTAGATTACTTTCCCTTCCATTTAAGGGAAAGGTTCTTTTTCGGTCCAGACCTGGACTCTATCATATCCACGGTCACAGGGGGGGGGGGGGGCAAGGGTGCCTTTCTACCACAGGATAAGAAGAATAAACCTAAGGGTCCTAATTTTTGTCCCTTTCGTTCGGACAAGTCCCAATGACAGCAGCCTGCCGCGAAGCCCGAGCAGTCCAAGGGATCTCAGTCTTGGAATAAAGCCAAGCAGAGCAAGAAGCCCGCTGAGACAAAATCTGTCTCTGGATCTCGTAGGGGGCAGACTGTCTCTTTTCACGGAGGCTTGGATGAGAGACCTGCAGGATCCTTGGGTTCTGGAGGTTATTGCCCAGGTTTACAGGATAGGTTTCAAAACTCGCCCTCCCCGGGGGAGATTCCTCTTGTCAAATCTGTCAAGACCAAAGAAACAAGATGCCTTTCTAGAGTGCGTGAGGGATCTCTCCTCTCTAGGAGTAATTGTTCCGGTACCTCTAGCAGAAAGAGGTCTAGGGTACTATTCAAACCTTTTCGTGGTCCCAAAGAAGGAGGGCACTTTTTGCCCGATTCTAGACCTAAAGTGCTTAAACAAGTTTCTGTCAGTCCCATCGTTCAAGATGGAGACAATAAGGTATATTTTGCCCTTAGTTCAAGAGGGTCAGTTCATGACTACGATAGGCTTGAAGGATGCTTACCTTCATGTGCCGATACATAAGGATCACTTCAAGTTCCTAAGATTTGCCTTTCTGGACCGGCACTTCCAGTTTGTAGCTCTTCCCTTCGGTCTGGCTACTGCTCCAAGAGTCTTTACGAAGGTTCTGGGAGCTTTGCTCGCGGTGGCAAGATCCAGAGGTATTGCAATAGTACTTTATCTGGACGACATCCTGGTCCAGGCTCCGTCCTGCCGGCTGGCAGAGGACCATTTGAGAGCTCTTCTACTTCTTCGATCTCATGGATGAAAGATAAACTCAGGAAAGAGTTCTCTGGTTCCCAGTACCAGAGTGGAGTTCCTGGGCATGATAATAGACTCCATGTCCATGAAGATATTTCTGACAGACAAGAGACGTTGCAAAATTGCCTCCAGCTGTCTTGCCTCCTCAAGGCCATCTTTGGCCCGGTGTATGGAGGCGATTGGGCTCATGGTATCCAGTATAGATGTCATTCCATTCGCCAGGTTCCATCTACGACCTCTTCAGTTGTGCATGCTGAGGCAATGGAATGGCGATCACTCGGATCTATCCCAACAGATCTCTCTGGACAACCGGTCGAGGGAATCCCTCTCTTGGTGGCTCCGTCATCCTTCCTGAGACTATCCTCGGAGAGTGTGACTACGGACGCGAGCCTCTCGGGATGGGGAGCGGTTTGGGGTGCCAGGAAGGCACAGGGCAGGTGGAATCGCGAGGAGTCGCTTCTTCCGATCAACATCCTTGAACTTCAAGTGATCTTCAACACTCTGAGGGCTTGCCCCCTTCTGGGTACGTCCCAGTTCATCAGATTCCAGTCGGACAACATTACCTCTGTGGCTTATATCAACCATCAGGGGGGGGAACGAGAAGCTCCCTAGCCATGAGGGAAGTATCTTGGATTCTGGAGTGGGCGGAGACCCACAACTGCTCGCAGTCAGTGATCCACATTCCGGGTGTGGACACCTGGGAAGCGGATTTTCTCAGCAGACAATCGTTTCATCTGGGGGAATGGTCTGTTCACCCCAAAGTGTTTGCGGAGATTTGCAACAGATGGGGGGTGCCGGAGATAGATCGCATGGCGTCCAGACTCAACTTCAAGCTACCCAGATACGGGTCATGATCCACGGATCTCCAGGCAGAACTGATAGATGCCTTAGCAGTGCCTTGGGGATTCAACTTAGTATACATATTTCCTCCGTTACCACTTCTACCTCGAGTAGTGGCCCGCATCAACTATTCAGATTGCTCCATCATGGCCATGGAGGATGTGATTTGCAGATCTAGTGGGGATGTCATTGTCTCCTACATGGAGGTTTCCCTGTCACAGGGATCTGCTGGTACTGGGCTCCTTTGTGCATCAAAATCTAGATTCTCTGAGGCTGACTGCGTGGAGATTGAACGCTTAGTCTTAGCCAGGAGAGGGTTTTCTGAGAGTGGGATTGATACTCTCATTCAAGCCAGGAAGCCGGTCAATCGACAAATCTATCATAAGGTATTGAGGACCTACTTACGCTGTTGTAAGACTTGTGGATATCCCTGGCATAAGGTCAGGGTATCCAGGATACTTTCCTTCCTCCAGGACAGTATATTTATATATTCTTAGAATCTTAATAGAAATCTTAACCAAGACATAGAAGAGTATACACATATATACATATATATATATATATATATATATATATATATATATATATGTACATCAGAATATCTGGGAATACACTTTATAATGTATATATGTTTTTAGGTAGGATCAATTATAAGCTAAATCTTTTAGTTTCTGTACCATGAAAGTAGAGTCCATGTCACCACTACATTATCACGATACATGTTAGGGTTATGTACGGATGTATATAAGGTTAAACAACTGCTAGTTATTGATACTATATGCCCGTATGCCTTTAAATAAACAGATACAATTCTGTAAAATTGTGTATGACATAGATCCTTTAACACAAATATTTGCTATAAGCACAATCTTGCACGGCTTACATTTATAGCTATACTGGCATATTAGCCTTTATATACCTATATATATATATATATATTTATCTATTTATATACTTTAATATTACGCATAAGATTATTATTGTCATGACATGTTTAACTCTAACTATTCTGTATTAGTTGTGTGAACTGAAAATTTTTATATATGAATACTTGAGTATGCATGTTCACCTCTAACCAACATTAGAGAATTTATGTTAGATATTATCACAACTTTAGATAAGGTGATCAACAGGTTAATGGTCTGTAATATGTGCAGACGATTTCATACACTCCCCTCACATCACAAGATTGATTGGTGTATACTTAGACCAATAGAAAGTGGGCACTGCTTTTAAATAGTTTTATTGCAGGTGCATTGATTAGCTACGATTACGGCCTCCTGGCCGAAACATGTCAGCATTTCAATGCTCACTGCTGAGTATGTGATTACCTATTGTTGCTGCAGACCCTCCTGGTCCGTTTTAACATTTTTGGATGAATAAAGTGATTTTATTACTACTACCACAGCCTACGAAACTCTTTTGTGTATGTATATATATATATATATATATATATATATATATATATATATATACATACACACACAGTGTGTGTGTATGTATGTATGTATGTATGTGTGTATATATATATATATATATATATATATATATATATATATAGTCCTCGTTGAAGAAAAGGCACTCACTGGTCTTTTTAGCACAATATGAAAAACTTTAATTCATCTTAAAAAGACATTAAATAACTTTTTTTGGGGGGTGGATATGTGTATTCCGTTATTGTGATGCTTGGCAACATTTGACAAAGGTGTTGAAATAACACCGAAACGTTATGACCGTTATTTTATGTCTTTTTAAGATGAATTAAAGTTTTTCATATTGTGCTAAAAAGACCAGTGAGTGCCTTTTCTTCAACGAGGACTGTTCACATCATTAAGAAGTGCACCCTGGTGGCTGTGGTATATTGTAAGACTGTGCTTATCTCTTTTGGGAAGTTTTATTTATATATATATATATATATATATATATATATATATATATATATGCGTGTGTATATAAATATATATGTGTGTGTGTGTGTGTTTTTATTTTTATATATATATACACACACACACACATAAAGTCTTGCACTCTCTTACAAGCACACAACTAGATTAAAAATGGTAGCGCTAATTACAGCATTTAGCCAAATAGTGATAGGCCCAGGACCACGTCAAAATCTCTTCCTCCCTAGGTCCCTAACCTACGGCCGCACAATGTATACCTTCAACTAAACATACTGAGATACAAACAAGGGTGAAACAGGCTTTTAGTAATTTCCCTAGACACATACAAAACACAGAAATGGACTGCACTCTCAAACCAGACCTGGTACATACCCCATGACCCAGCAGAATTCACAGCCCTGGGCACTCACCAGCATTTACAGACAACTGCACTGCTATTAGTGATATTAACAAAACACAGACAATCTGGCACTCTCTTGCAAGCACACAGCTAAATTAAATGGAATAGTTTGTTTTAATCTGGCTGTGTAGTGTGCCTGTCTTTTTACCCTGGAGCAACAACAAAAAAAAGATGCCCCCCCCCCTTCTGGACGCCCATGCCTCATATCCTATGGACTAGAAACTCCCTGATGCTTTACAAAAATCTTCCCAGTAAGAAACTAACATGCTAAGGATAAAACACTTTTTTTTTAATATTTGTAGATTTGTATTTAAAAATGTGAGCAAGATTTAATATACTAATAATAAAATTTGTAAATGTTCTGGACTTCATAAAGAATATGTGAAGATGCAATAGATACCACTAGATTACTTTCAAATGCAGGGATACTGTTTTTAATTTACATATAATAATTTGTTTATTAATATTTATTCTTGTTTTTATAAACTAGCAGCACTATTTCCTGTCATGTAGTACTTCAGAGATGCACGCTACCTATCTAGATATCTCTTCAACAAAGAATAACATGAGAACAAAGCACATTTGATAATAAAAGTAAATTGGGGGAAAAAGTTAAAATTGTATTCTCTAATCTGAATCATGAAAGGAAGCATTTTGGTTTCCTGTCCCTTTAAAAGGTATTTTTACTTTGTACACTTGGCTGTTTTAACAGCTATTAAAGGGATATGAAACAGTCTGCTTCATTGTTGTAATAAAAAAGCACTATGAAGTAGCTTATACTTAATATAAATCATTTAAATATGTTTTATTCATCACTTTAAATGTATTTTGCCTTTTATGTCTTTTTTTTTAAACTCCATTTGGCCAGTGTCAATTACTACAGGAAGGTGTATCTAACCTGATGACATAAAACTTCTAGAGTAACATGAGCTGGTTTAGTATTAAGTGAATATCATAAAAACAGGGAATCAGATTTGCCCATTCTCAGATGAGGCAGAATGCAACCTATGTTGCCAACAGGTTATCTATCTTATTTCCCTGAGGGCAGTGGCTGCACTGGAGAGATTCAAAGTGCTCATTTTGCAAGAAAACTAGTTGTTTTCTGTTTTCCTTTTTTTACACAATATTTTTATTTTTACTTTGATTTAACATATTTGTTTTTACTAAAGGAGCACTGTTTATTATCCCTTTAAGTTGACTAGTAAAAATTTTTTAATCTCACTAATAACCCTTTTTTCTTGGTGGTATGTTTCGGAGTGTGTATTTATAAACCTTATCTATCTATCTTATCTATTTATCAATCTACCTATCTATATACCTATCACGGTGGTTATGCACTGATACAACTTGGTTACTATTGCAAAGAATGATTTGCCTATCATGATTGTTGATGCAAAACAGATAATCCGCCTTTTAAAAGCATGTGACACCATAGAAGCTTAGGGAGGGAAAAGTAAACAAAAGCTGGCATATTAACTCAAGCCTCCCTGGGAGTGAAACAAACACATTTCTAAAATGTATTTTACAACAAAAGGCTGCAAAAATAAATAATGAATGTATATTGCAATAATGTTTCACATTATTTTATGCATTGTTGAAATGTCAAGTTTAATGGTCCTTTAAACTTTTATGATTCAGTTAGAGCAGCAGTTGTAAACAACTTTCCAATTTACTTCCATTAACAAAATGTGCAGTCTTTTTTTATTTACATTTTTGAGTCACCAGCTCCTACTGACCATGTGCATGCATTTATAGAATCTTTGTATATGCATTTGTGATTGGCTGATGGCTGTCACATGATACAGGGGGGAGTGGAAATACATAACTGAAATTTGTCAGAAAAACAATCTACTCATTTGAAGTTCAGGCTAAGTTCTATTGCATTGTCTTTTTATCATGCATTTGTGTATTATGCAAATCTACTGTATTTACTGGTCCTTTAAATTCAGTTGTGCTCAAGTGAACGTGTTTACTTTTAACTTGTAATATGCGTGCTACTTCTGACGTGCGCAAAGAGCTGCGATATACCCCTTATTGCTTGCGCACAACAGTTCTTCACTTGTAATCTATCCCTACATTTGATTGATTTCTGTTGCAGAGTTGTAGGAAGTTTATTAAAAACACTGTCATGTCACTTTAACCATATGTCTCATGCTTGTCACCAGTTCTTTAAGATCTGATCTCCTCTTAAAGGGATGTTAAACACTAAATACATGCTGAACATAATGATGTATTCAAAGCAAATATTAGCTTTAGAATAATATGTAGATGTAACTATTTAGTTGTTTAGATATTGAAAATACAACTGTAAAGGTTTAGTTTCTACAAAGTACTTTGCCATAATATTTATATTTTCTTTGCTCATACCTAATTACTAGTTGGTAACATTTGTTGCAGATTTTTATATTCATATTTGTGTTATCTCATACATTTAATTAAATCATGGTGATTGCTTATGTGAGTTCTCTTTTTCATATTCTCTGGTTAATACTATAAATCTGTATGTGCATCAGAAGCTTGTATGGGAATTAGACTCAATAGTGAGAGGATTCTGTGATTGTTTATGTAATCATATTAAAAAATGATACCCAATAAAATAAATTCTTCTCATAAACAACAAATGAAAAGTAATGTGCACAAAACAAAGAGAAACCTTCCAGACAAAATAAATAAATGCAATAATAAATCGTGACAGATTCTAAGGCATATAGAAGCCCAGATTTACTTTTTTTTTTTCATTTTATTTTTATAATTATTGTCATGTGCAATTGCCCATTTGATAGACTCTTTTCTCTTGTTCATTTATGACAGCAAAGGATTGGTAAAGTTAGTGTTAAATCATTTTCTTCAAATGGCTATATATGTAAATATGTATTGGTAGCTCCAAACCCACTTAGAGAAAGGTACAAACTTTCAATAAAAGTGTTCACAGGGGGCTTACGCTTTCCTTAAGAGTAACTAACCATTGTCACTTGCTCCACAACTCAGGATCATTTGGCTGTCACTCCCATATTGTCAATCATTTCAATCATTGTTTTCTCTGCATTGTGGAGTGTTGATAACAGCACATTTCACACCTATCTATAAGGCAGGGAACTTCTTCAAAAACTTCAGTCTGCAGAGGCATCACATAGGGTTGTGATGCTGAAGAACTTTTCAGAAAAAGACTGCATGTTCCTTAGTGCAAGACACTAATATCAAGTGCTGGCCAGTTTTCACACCATACAATGCCTGTTGCCACCTTAAGGATGTTATTACATATTTGGATGATATTCTTCTGAAAGACCATCCCTTACTTTGGCTCAGTAGTACAGGCAATACATGATACAAGTGCTGATAGAACACTGATCAATGTGACCAAGAACTGTCTTCCCCTTATGAGAAGAGCTTCCCTGAGAGCTATCTTGGATCCCAAACTAATGAGGTTTTCTCAAAGTACATTATATTGACCTTGCCACTATGTTGTTTCAATTTATAATGCTTTATGTGTCACAGTGCAGCTGTGCATGAGAGGACTAAAGCACACACTGTTCTGATGCAGTTCTCTAAAGTTGTTCTGGTTTGTAGGAACTACACGCATTATAGTTCTCAGGTTATTCATTTTATTTATTTAATTTATCTGAAGGAACAACTCTTTATTGCTGCTACATTTAATGTCTGTGCAACACAACTATTTTACACCACTAAAATAAACATTAAATACACTAATTTGGCTTCCTAATGCAAGTTTTGTTACATAGCAGCAATGAAGAGTTGTTTCTTCAGATAAAATAAATAAATAAAATTAATAACCCGAGTAGAACTATAATGCTTGTAGTTCCTACAAACCAGAACAACTTTATGCATGTATGTAATAATGAGGGTTATTGAATTCATAACCACCATAGTTATTTTTTTATTATTATGCAATGCTTTAAAAAATTGCACACACCTCACCTGAAATATTTTAGATGGTAGGTCATCAAATTATAAAAAAGGAAAAAATACAGGTGGTTTATTTATTTTTTTTCTCCCCAAGATCAACAGATTTAGAAAGAAAGTTGTGAAAAGTCCATTACTTAGCACCTGTCTGTTCTCCGTAGTCTTACAACTGAATGTTTATGATAACTAGTGACAGCTTTTTCGGTGAGGGTGTACTGTGGAATAGATTTAAATGCATCAATGTCTCTGAAATCATGTCAACTTATCTCTATAATGGAGTAGGCAGTTTTACCATCACAGCAACTGTACAATGCAAGCACAGTAGCTCAACCACTTGCAACAAGACCACAAGTACAGAGGAAACTACATTTTTTGTGAATGCAGACAACAGGTGGCATATTACAGCCTCCAAGTTCTTTATCCAGAACTTGATCTATCATGATCTTGTGTCTATATTGCTATTGTCCATAAAACGGCTTCCTACTTACTGCTCCAGGACAAGTGATCCACAGGAAGCATATTCAAATGCTATGGTACTACTCTGATTTTTTTTTTTGTCTGTTGGGAGTTTTTCTCTCCATAGTAATAGCCTGAGTAATCAAGACTTATGAGTGACATAGCAGTTTGATACATTCCATGCTGGGAATCTGTTAATTCTTTAGCGTACCTTGTTCTGCACTTGAATGATTCAGAGCTCAATTCTTTACCATAACCTGCACATAGTGGCATATTTAGGTTTTGTGCTCCCCTAGGCACTCAAAACGATGCTGCCCCCCTCCCCCTTTCGGCCTATTTTAACCTTTTTTTTTTTTTTTTCTTCTTTTTGTCAGAATTTAAAATTACTTATTTATTATTATTATTATTTTTCATAGCATTTCCAAGGGTCTTACCTTGCTACCAGTACATGATTTCACTACAAATGTGCTCCAAAAACAGGCTAGCAGTTAAAAAAAAATCCACATACTGTAATATATATATATATATATATATATATATATATATATATATATATATATATATATATACACATACATATACTCAGGGGAACTGGGAAACCCAAAAAGTTCAGTTAAATTACAGAAAAATGGAGCAAAATAAACAATTAAAACACTATACAGCTAAGTTGTTTGTTTTGGGTAAAAACGACTAATTCTATATTAAAGTGTATAATGCCCCTTTAAATACATGCATTCCTTTCAAAGATGTGTCAGCATAGTCAGAACCAGACAAAGAGAGTGATAAGATCTTAAATCGTGCTGCAGTTTATCTGACTCTGGCTCAACCTAACCTTTACTCCGTCCCATTGCAACCCACATTAAGCCTGTCCCAATGCAAGCCATTAACTCTAGCTGCAGCTTTGCCCAGTGCAATACATACTGTGGTTGACTTGGCCAACAGCCCAGGTCACTATTAACCATAAAAGCAATCTTAACCTTGATCTCTCCCACTGCAATACCTTAAGCATCAACACTCTTTCAACATGGTTTAGTATTAGTAAGCTTCCCAATAATTTCTACCATTGTTATTACATTCCATTAAAATCTAACCGCAATTTGCCATGATGACCCCATTGCAAATCTTACAAAAAGCTAATCCCATTCTCAGGATCTAACCGCACAAAGTCAACACTATTGCAAGAGTCTTAAGAGGAGTCACCATGATCATGATGCTATGATGGGAGACTTGGTTTACAGCAGTTAAAAGGGACTCCTCACTCCTTCCTGCTATATACATTTTATTTGTGAAATCGGTCAGCGAGTGTCTGAGTGACCGTGACCTACCTGAGGCGCTGAACTCCACTGTCTGACTGTGACGACTGACTGCCCTAATATGCACCTGCAGTCCACTGATTAGTCTCCTCTCCGTCTTTCTCCACAGTGCAGCCGGTCATGTGACCTTGCAGAAGTAAGTCGCCTAGGCCCCAGACAATTATATATATATATATATATATATATATATATATATATATAGCCACAGTCAGTGCAGCAGCCGGGCAAAGTGCCACCCCCAAAATTTGCCATCCTAGGCACCGGCCTTGTTGGCCTATGCCTTAATACTCCCCTGCCTGCACATGTTAGTAGTAAAAGCAAGTTTACTGAATTCCTGATTCTTAGGATTCTATAATGCAGTTTCTGGGCTTTTCATTTTTGTTTGCACCAAAAGAAACAATTTACATTTTTTCTATTTTATGTGTTAGACCTTCTATAGCCTGGGTTGAATGCATTCATGGTCAACAAGTTTTCTAAAGGGTCATCTCTTCATCCCTTTTTGTAGGTGACATATGTTTGGTACAAAAGTTGAACCTTTACAACATAATTTCTTTACATTTTAAACATTTATTTCTTTACATTTTCCTCTTAGAACAGTTTTTTTAGTTGGCAGATCCAGAAGACAATAGTTGGAGTTGACGTTCCTATAGTTCTGACTTTTCTAGTATAAAATCAAGATGACAATTCTCACCTTAGCTTAACACTTTACAAAAGTGCTTTCACTGAGTACCATTAAATTTAAAGGGACACTCAAGTAAAAAATTACACTTTCATGATTCAGATACAGCATGCAATTTTAAACAACTTTCCAATTTACTTCCATTAACAAAATGTGCACAGTCTTTTTATAGTCACCAGCTCCTACTGAGCATATGCAAGAATATATGTATATGCATTTGTGATTGGCTGATGGCTGTCGCATGATACAGGAGGAGTGGAAATAGACATAAGTGGTCAGAAAAAAATCTACTACTCATTTGAATTTCAGACTAAGTGCTATTACATTGTCTTTTTATCATGCATTTGTTGATTACGCAAATCTACTGTATTTAACTGGTACTTTAACTTGTCTAATTTGCAAAACAAATTCTCTGTTTATGTTGCACTGAGGTCCTAGAAATGTTCCCCCAGCTTCTTGGGCATCACTGTCTGTATAAATCGAATCAAACGTATTGTTTTTACCACATGCTGGTAGAGACTCACCATATCGCTGATTGTTAGGACTCGGTACGGTTAGCTACTGTTAAATCCTTTGGGGTTATTTTTCTTTCTTTATTTTCACCCTTTCTTGTTCAAATTATCCATTTATTAGGGTTTGTGCCCCAGACTTTTGTCCCAATCTGTTTTCCTTTATTTTTGCTTAAGTACAGACATCTGTCTTTAATATAGCAATGTCATACATTGTCATGAAAGAATAAAAATTAGCTTCTTCTAAATCTTTTTCTGCATGCTCATTTAGAGCAAATGCCCAGCACGATTTATCTCTGATGTTGTAGAGTTTAGTTGAGTCTGTCTTGTATCTTAGTTAAATTTAAAGTGCCAGAAAAAATGTTATGTGGATATTATACAAGGTTTAACTAAGGTAAACAGTGTGTGAAAAAAGTGTTAAAAAAGCTTATAAATATTATAAACTTTTTTCCAATAATATGTAAAATTTCTTACTTTAGTGTTTTGCCAAGTGTAGCCTGCACCCCCCCCCCCGCCTTATCAGTGTACTTCTCCAAACCTTGTAGTGTCAAAAAAGTGTGCACATGAGGATAACTACTTATGCAATCGGGGGGGGGGGACACAGCCCTGCAATCTAGTACCTACTGAAAAAAGAATAATGTTTTTGTTGTAAAAAGTATATGGAAATATTTGTATCCACTATAAATGACACGTTCCAATACACAATAAAAAATGTATATGAATGTAAATGTACCTCTCACTCTTTATAAATATATATATATATATATATATATATATATTATATTGCAGATTAATATGTTTTAAATATGATTTCATATTTAAACTCCTATTACTTTCACAGGGTAGCTACTGGTATTGTTTTTTGCCAAGAGGCTTGCTCTTTTCCATGCGGATGATCTCATATGCTTCGTGAAAGCTTCTGTTGTACTTAGGGAAGCAGTGCACATTATATACTGTGCATTGCTTCAGTTCGGTGTCACGTGACTTAGCTTCATCATAATGCACTCGTGCATGTGCATTATAGAGTGCAATGGCCTGGATAGCACTTTCTATATATGGAAATGCCCAGGGAGGAGTTTGCTGCAAACAAAACTATGCCTGAATCAATGGGGGTTAAAACAGAAACCGTCGGTATTCAGACCACAGACATACGAAAGCTGTGGGAGGGTCTGCAGCGTCATAACCTTATGGATGTCTGTGTTGCCTACTGATCTGTAAATAATATAGCCTTGTTTCATAGACTGTCGCTCTTTTTAAAGAAAATGATTTTACAGAAAGTACAAAATCCCTGTTTTACAAATTTAGGCAAATGGCTTATATCTTTAAAAAATTATTTTTAATATTTTATATCATTTTATAAATTAAGTATATTTCAAAATAGTGTGTGTTCACAAAATTATGACCAATGAAAACTTTAATATATTGCAAGCTACAGATACACACAATTTTTTAATTTTTTTTAATAATCTAAAAGTACAAGCAAATTAATTGTGATTCAGCATGCATGTAGCCATCTATATTATATCAGCTTGGAAGTTTTTTTGTTTTTTTCTATGTGTTTTGATATCGTTGCATGTCTGTCTAATGCTTAATTTATGCTCTTTAACTGATCAATTTTTATTATTTTCTGAAAATTTGCGTAAATCTGTAACTGCTTATAAATTTCTTGCTATTAATGTGGTTGATTCTTAACTCAACATTCCAATTTTTTATGTTTTCTCCCCCTGTGTTTTGCTTGAATGGAACCTTCTTCTGCTGGATGGCGTCAGGTGACACTAGTATCTTCTCTAGTGTACCATTGGGTTTTTATATAGTGAGTAGCATGGTTATGTTAATCGGAGCAAAGTACATTTCAGGTTAGTTTTATACTTTTACTTTTATACTAGAATGCCATCACTTTATACAGTTCTTTACATTCTAATAACTTGATTACGAACTTTTCAGGTTGTTTCTGCTGCATCATTTTGTACCAACACTGTTGTTTAGATGCAAAATATATATGTTTTGCTGGTTTGATTTTTTTTTTTTACTTAAAAGGGGAATAAATGGAAAAATTAAAATAACAACAAAGGCTACTTTCGTACAGATTTACAATTAAACATGATTATACAATTGTAATGCCAAATAGTTACCACATGGTGGTGCAGTCAGACAAGATTCAGGGATCCATGAAATACCGCTGTTTTCTATATTTCTGAAGTACTGGATCATGTAATTAAAAAGTATATGACTGAAACAGCACCAAGTGTCTTCAACTTCATGGGCAGGGATTGCCTCCTCCCAATTCACAAATAAATGAGTGCAGCTATTAATATCACAAGAATGAGGGCCACGGGAGAATGGCAATATTTCAAGCCAATAGTTGGCAATTAATCATGTCTAAAGTTATAGTATGATACATACATATACACCATACCAACGCCTAGTGCTCATTTAAAAAGAAAAATAAATAAATTCAGGAATGAGAATATACTTATGGGTTCATTCTTTTGTGGACCCCGATGGTTAAATAAAGGCTTATCTATTTGTAAGTATCATATCACTTTTTCCATGCAAAACCCACAAAACATTTCTAACATTTTCTTGAATAGGGTATTGCAAATGTTTTTAAACTTTTTGGTTTCTGATAAATTGGAGGAGGCAAAGAGCACAACAGCAAAGCTGTTAAGTATCACTTCCCTTCCCACAACCCCCAGTCATTCTCTTTGCCTTCAGTGCAAGGAGGAGGTGAAGTAATAGGTGTCTGTGTAAATTCTTCTATCAAGATTTATTTTTTATTTTGAAGCCAGGGCAGGCTTGCTCTGATCTTCCATCACAAGCTAGGTTTAGCTGTACTCCACGTTAGTCTCTTCAGCAGGGCTGTGATAGCTTTAAAGCAATTAGGAACTTGTGGGGTGAGCCTCACTGCGTTTTCCTGACATCTTGCTGCCCTATATCAGAATGCCAGAGTAGGCTTACTCGATTCATTTCTTTTGTACCAAGTCTCTGTGAGGAGCAGCTTCCTCTCATACCAGTGAACTGTCCTCCTGCTGGACAGTCAAGAATGCAGGTAAGTGCCATTTTTATTCTATAATTTGTTATGGGGTTAATCCTGGGGATCAGGGTTACTTTGTGGCAGGGGCAGGTTACTGTGTGGCTGTAAAGTCTGGAAATAGTAAAACCTTTATTTTTCTCTATTGGTGGTTCAGAGTGAACTGCTTAATTGGGCAGTCATCTTTTGTAGTGGCTGTTAGTTAAAGATAACAGCTTTGTTTCGGCTAGAGATTTCTTAGCCGGTTCCTGGCATGACGCCATTATGGGGGCGTGTCTCTAACTTGCTGCCTGCCGTTTCTCTTGCCGCCGTTTTGTGAGGGATTCAGTTGCTCTGCTGTTAGCTCCTGCATCTGTCGCTCTTTGCATCCTGAGTCAACCATGTTGGGAGGAGCAAGTCGGCACTTCAGCATACCTCTGAGGTGTAGAGGTGCTGGGGTCCTTGTTTAAAGTATTTTTTGTTTTAAGAAAACATTTTGGTTTGTGCAAGTTAGAGGAAAATTCTTAAGCAACTTTTAATTGTATTGTTAAAGAGACAGTACTGTTAATTATAGTAATTAAACAGTGAGTTGTGTATAATTTTTTTGTGCAAATGGATTTAGAGTCTAATCCTACCAGTCTGTGCAGACTTTGTTTGGAGGCCCATGTAGAACCCCCTTTACCTTTTTGTTCTTGTATAGAGAGAACTCTCCTATATAAAGACAAGCTTTTTGATTCCAAGCCACAATTCCCTCAGGAAGAGGCTGTGCAGGGATTATCACAGCCAATCTCTAATATGCCCCAATCTGCAGCTACGTCACATGCAGTGTCCTGCGGTTCCTCGCAATCTCCAGATGGAGTATTTTTAAAGGCTGAAATTGCAGCCCAAGTATCTTCAGCGGTATCTGAGGCTCTAGCAGCCATTCCCATGCTGCAGGGGAAACGTAAAAGGAAGTGTATAGAATCAGATAAGCTATCAGATCCTGTTCAGGCTGACCGAACTCCTCTTTCTCATAAATCGGAGGAGGAAGATACTTTGGTGGCCTCTGAGGGTGAAATCTCAGATTTGGATAGTGTAATTCCTTCATCTGAAGTGGTCTCCTTCAGATTCAAGCTTGAGCTGGAGGTTTTAGCTACCTTGGACGACTCCAATACGCCTATCGTTGTAAACCCCTAAAAAGTCTAGCAAGTTGAATAGATACTTTAATGTCCCCTCTTTTGGGGAGGTGTTTCCAGTGCCAGACCGTGCCACAGAGATTATTACCATGGATTGGGAGAGACCAGGAATCCCCTTCTCCCCCTCCCCTGTCTTTAGGAAGATGTTCCCAGTAGCTCACTCCTTCAAGGAGTCATGGCAGACGGTGGAAGGGGCGATTTCCACTTTTGGCTAAGAGAACTACTATCCCTATTGAGCATAGTTGCTCTTTCAAGGATCCTATGGATAAAAAGCTGGAGGCTTTTTTAAAGAAAATATATACTCATCAGGGGTTACAATGGCAACCGGCAGTGTGCATTGCTACAGTAACCAGTGCAGCAGTCTATTGGTTTGACGCTTTGTCTGAGTCTTTGCAAGGTGAATCTCCCTTGGAGGAGATTCAAGATAGGGTTAAGGCTCTCAAGTTAGCCAACTCCTTTATAACGGACTCTTCCTTTCAAGTCATTAAGTTGGGAGCTAAAATATCTGGTTTTGCAATTTTAGTGCGTAGGGCACTATGGCTTAAGTCTTAGTCTGCAGGCGTTTCTTCTATAAAGGTAAGACGAGTCCACGGATTCATCCTTTACTTGTGGGATATTATCGTTCCCTATAGGAAGTGGCAAAGAGCACCACAGCAGAGCTGTCTATATAGCTCCTCCCTTAGCTCCACCCCCCAGTCATTCTCTTTGCCTACTCTAAGTACTAGGAAGGGTAAAGTGAAAAAGGTGATAAAATATTAGTTTTTCATTTCTTCAATCAAGAGTTTGTTATTTTTAAATGGTACCGGTTTGTACTATTTACTCTCAGGCAGCAGATGGATGAAGACTGCTGCCTGGAGGATGATGATCTTAGCATTTGTAACTAAGGTTCATTGCTGTTCCCACAGAGGCTGAGGAGTACAGGAAACTTCAGTGTGAGGAACGGTTTCATGCTATGTAGCAATGAGGTATGTTCAGTCATATTTTTTCTGGAGAGACTGTGTATTTCAGAAAGGCTGACATTATACCCAGGAGGGTAAGGGTAAGCAGTAATCCTAGAGCTAAAAAAAGAGCATTACTTAGCTTGCTTATGGGGCCAATTACATATATGGTTGACACTGAATGTAAAATGTTTGTGAGCAAACGTTTTTTGGTTGGGAGTGCTTAATGTTTTTGTGGGCAATAAACGTTTTGGGCAACTTTATTAGGGCACAAATGGCTTAATTTTCGGGTCTTGGAACCCACATGGCTAGTTATAACCGCTCTGGTGCGGTTCTTTAAGGTTCAGGAAACATAGAGTGAGATGGGCGGGGCCTATTTTTGCGCCTCAGATGCGCAGTTAGTTTGTCAGAAAGCTCTAACTCCTGAGGGCCCTGGTGTATGTTTTGGGCCAAATTGAAGCTTTTACCCCACACTTTCGATCCTGGGGGCAGGTAGGGCCACAGCAGGGCTGTGGCAAGGTGCTGAGGGGTCTTTTTCCGGATCTGGGCCTATTTTCGATCCGGTTTGGACAGTAAGGGGTTAATTGTTAAAAAAAAAAAAAAAAAATTGTGGTGCAATCTTAACTACCTATAGTGGGTCTACATACAAAATTTTGAAAAATTTGGTGCATGTTTAGGCTGTTTTGCAGAACATGTATGCTTTTTTTCTCTTAAAGGCGCAGTACCATTTTTTAAGATTGTTATTTTTTTCACTAAATAAAGTGTTTTCATGCTTGTTTGTAGTCATTACTAGCCTGTTCAACATGTCTGACATTGAGGAAATTCAATGTTCAATATGTTTAGAAGCCATTGTGGAACCTTCACTTAGAATGTGTCCCTCATGCACTGAAAGGTCAATAAATTGTAAAGAACATATTTTAGCTACTAAAAGTATGTCGCAGGATGATTCTCAGTCAGAAGAGAATCAGGTTATGCCATCTGATTCTCCCCAAGTGTCACAACTATTAACACCCGCACAAACGACGCCAAGTACTTTTTTTTTTTTTTTTTTTTTTTTTTTTATATATTTTTTATTCAGTTTTAAATTTACAGCATAAACAATAATCAGCAATACTCAGCAGAAATGCATATACAAAAAATAAGGAAAAGAGGAGGTCACATGTTAGCACATAGATAATTAAAGGCATAAACTTTTTAAACCAGGTTTCAGTTTAACCATTGTCTGTTCGACATCTGCTGGAAGAGGGGGATGGGGGGGGGCGGCACAGAGGAAGAGAGCGAGAAAGAGAGGGAAAGAAAAGAGAAGAGAAAAAAAAAAAAAGGGGGGAAAAGGAGAAGACCTTTTTACCAGCGTCCTAATAAAACTGTCTCTGTGTTTCTAAGGGGGTATATTAAATTATCTATTTCTTTCTGGGGGAAGATTTTGATGAATCTAGACCACTTCTGAAAGAAGAGAGTTATTTCTCTTTCTGAAGTCAGAGTTATGTCCAGCTGCTCGATGAGACATTGCTTTTTCATGTAGTTTTTAACTTTTGATATACTCGGGGTTGAAGTGTCTCGCCATTTATTAAGAATTAGATTCCTTGCAGCCAGAATTGTCATGTTTATTATTTTTTTAGAGTTATGAGTGGACGGGGATTCAGCAAAGAAGATTACTTCTGCCAAGGAGAGAGAAAAAGAAGGGATTTTCAACGCCCTAGTGAGCCAAAATTCTAATTTCCGCCAAAACTGTATTAATCGGGGACAGGTCCATATCATATGGACTAAGTCCGCCGCTGGAAGGGAGCATTTTGGACACACATTAAAGTTGGAGTTATGCCATTTGAATCCTTTGAGCGGGGTATAATAAGTTCTATACAATAGCTTGACGTGTGATTCCCTCCAGCTAGCAGACAAAGTAGTTTGTGTTATTGTAGCTATAGACTTTTCAACCTGGTTGGGGTCTATATCTAGATCTTGCAATAGTAAATTCCATTTTTGCGTTATATACTCAAGATTAGATTCACCTTTCTGGCTGACCAGCAAGTTATACCAGGTTGAGATAGAGAATAGGTTATTTCTTTCATGTAATTAACAAGAGTCCATGAGCTAGTGACGTATGGGATATACATTCCTACCAGGAGGGGCAAAGTTTCCCAAACCTTAAAATGCCTATAAATACACCCCTCACCACACCCACAAATCAGTTTTACAAACTTTGCCTCCAAGGGAGGTGGTGAAGTAAGTTTGTGCTAGATTCTACGTTGATATGCGCTCCGCAGCAAGTTGGAGCCCGGTTTTCCTCTCAGCGTGCAGTGAATGTCAGAGGGATGTGAAGAGAGTATTGCCTATTGAATGCAGTGATCTCCTTCTACGGGGTCTATTTCATAAGGTTCTCTGTTATCGGTCGTAGAGATTCATCTCTTACCTCCCTTTTCAGATCGACGATATACTCTTATATTTACCATTACCTCTACTGATTCTCGTTTCAGTACTGGTTTGGCTTTCTACAAACATGTAGATGAGTGTCCTGGGGTAAGTAAGTCTTATTTTCTGTGACACTCTAAGCTATGGTTGGGCACTTTATTTATAAAGTTCTAAATATATGTATTCAAACATTTATTTGCCTTGACTCAGAATGTTCAACTTTCCTTATTTTCAGACAGTCAGTTTCATATTTGGGATTATGCATTGAATTATCATATTTTTCTTACCTCAAAAATTTGACTTTTTTCCCTGTGGGCTGTTAGGCTCGCGGGGGCTGAAAATGCTTCATTTTATTGCGTCATTCTTGGCGCGGACTTTTTTGGCGCAAAAATTCTTTTCCGTTTCCGGCGTCATACGTGTCGCCGGAAGTTGCGTCATTTTTTGACGTTATTTTGCGCCAAAAATGTCGGCGTTCCGGATGTGGCGTCATTTTTGGCGCCAAAAGCATTTAGGCGCCAAATAATGTGGGCGTCTTATTTGGCGCTAAAAAATTTGGGCGTCGCTTTTGTCTCCACATTATTTCAGTCTCATTTTTCATTTGCTTCTGGTTGCTAGAAGCTTGATATTTGGCATTCTTTCCCATTCCTGAAACTGTCTTATAAGGAATTTGATCTATTTTGCTTTATATGTTGTTTTTTCTCTTACATATTGCAAGATGTCTCACGTTGCATCTGAGCCAGAAGATACTACAGGAAAATCACTGCCTGCTGGATCTACCAAAGCTAAGTGTATCTGCTGTAAACTTTTGGTAGCTATTCCTCCAGCTGTTGTTTGTAATAATTGTCATGACAAACTTGTTAAAGCAGATAATATTTCCTTTAGTAATGTACCATTGCCTGTTGCAGTTCCCTCAACATCTAAGGTGCAGAATGTTCCTGATAACATAAGAGATTTTGTTTCTGAATCCATAAAGAAGGCTTTGTCTGTTATTTCTCCTTCTAGTAAACGTAAAAAGTCTTTTAAATCTTCTCTCTCTACAGATGAATTTTTAAATGAACACCATCATTCTGATTCTTTGGACTCTTCTGGTTCAGAGGATTCTATCTCAGAGATTGATGCTGATAAATCTTCATATTTATTTAAGATGGAATTTATTCGCTCTTTACTTAAAGAAGTACTAATTGCTTTAGAAATAGAGGATTCTAGTCCTCTTGATACTAATTCTATACGTTTGGATAAGGTTTTTAAAGCTCCTGCGGTTATTCCAGAAGTTTTTCCTGTTCCTAATGCTATTTCTGCAGTAATTTCCAAAGAATGGGATAAATTGGGTAATTCATTTACTCCTTCTAAACGTTTTAAGCAATTATATCCTGTTCCGTCTGACAGGTTAGAATTTTGGGACAAAATCCCTAAAGTTGATGGGGCTATTTCTACCCTTGCTAAACGTACTACCATTCCTACGTCAGATGGTACCTCGTTTAAGGATCCTTTAGATAGAAAAATTGAATCTTTTCTAAGAAAAGCTTATCTGTGTTCAGGTAATCTTCTTAGACCTGCTATATCATTGGCTGATGTTGCTGCAGCTTCAACTTTTTGGTTGGAAACTCTAGCGCAACAAGTAACAAATCGTGATTCTCATGATATTATTATTCTTCTCCAGCATGCTAATAATTTTATCTGTGATGCCATTTTTGATATTATTAGAGTTGATGTTAGGTTTATGTCTCTGGCTATCTTAGCCAGAAGAGCTTTATGGCTTAAGACTTGGAATGCTGATATGGCTTCTAAATCAACTCTACTTTCCATTTCTTTCCAGGGAAATAAATTATTTGGTTCTCAGTTGGATTCTATTATTTCAACTGTTACTGGTGGGAAAGGAACTTTTTTACCACAGGATAAAAAATCTAAAGGTAAAAACAGGGCTAACAATCGTTTTCGTTCCTTTCGTTTCAACAAAGAACAAAAGCCTGATCCTTCGTCCTCAGGAGCAGTTTCAGTTTGGAAACCATCTCCAGTCTGGAATAAATCCAAGCCTGCTAGAAAGGCAAAGCCTGCTTCTAAGTTCACATGAAGGTACGGCCCTCATTCCAGTTCAGCTGGTAGGGGGCAGGTTACGTTTTTTCAAAGAAATTTGGATCAATTCTGTTCACAATCTTTGGATTCAGAACATTGTTTCAGAAGGGTACAGAATTGGTTTCAAGATGAGACCTCCTGCAAAGAGATTTTTTCTTTCCCGTGTCCCAGTAAATCCAGTGAAAGCTCAAGCATTTCTGAATTGTGTTTCAGATCTAGAGTTGGCTGGAGTAATTATGCCAGTTCCAGTTCCGGAACAGGGGATGGGGTTTTATTCAAATCTCTTCATTGTACCAAAGAAGGAGAATTCCTTCAGACCAGTTCTGGATCTAAAATTATTGAATCGTTATGTAAGGATACCAACGTTCAAGATGGTAACTGTAAGGACTATATTGCCTTTTGTTCAGCAAGGGAATTATATGTCCACAATAGATTTACAGGATGCATATCTGCATATTCCGATTCATCCAGATCATTATCAGTTCCTGAGATTCTCTTTTCTAGACAAGCATTACCAATTTGTGGCTCTACCGTTTGGCCTTGCTACAGCTCCAAGAATTTTCACAAAAATTCTCGGTGCCCTTCTGTCTGTAATCAGAGAACAGGGTATTGTGGTATTTCCTTATTTGGACGATATCTTGGTACTTGCTCAGTCTTTACATTTAGCAGAGTCTCATACGAATCGACTTGTGTTGTTTCTTCAAGATCATGGTTGGAGGATCAATTTACCAAAAAGTTCTTTGATTCCTCAAACAAGGGTAACCTTTCTGGGTTTCCAGATAGATTCAGTGTCCATGACTCTGTCTTTAACAGACAAGAGACGTCTAAAATTGATTACAGCTTGTCGAAACCTTCAGTCTCAATCATTCCATTCGGTAGCCTTATGCATGGAAATTCTAGGTCTTATGACTGCTGCATCGGACGCGATCCCCTTTGCTCGTTTTCACATGCGACCTCTTCAGCTCTGTATGCTGAACCAATGGTGCAGGGATTACACGAAGATATATCAATTAATATCTTTAAAACCGATTGTTCGACACTCTCTAACGTGGTGGACAGATCACCATCGTTTAATTCAGGGGGCTTCTTTTGTTCTTCCGACCTGGACTGTAATTTCAACAGATGCAAGTCTCACAGGTTGGGGAGCTGTGTGGGGATCTCTGACGGCACAAGGAGTTTGGGAATCTCAGGAGGTGAGATTACCGATCAATATTTTGGAACTCTGTGCAATTTTCAGAGCTCTTCAGTTTTGGCCTCTTCTGAAGAGAGAATCGTTCATTTGTTTTCAGACAGACAATGTCACAACTGTGGCATACATCAATCATCAAGGAGGGACTCACAGTCCTCTGGCTATGAAAGAAGTATCTCGAATTTTGGTTTGGGCGGAATCCAGCTCCTGTCTAATCTCTGCGGTTCATATCCCAGGTGTAGACAATTGGGAAGCGGATTATCTCAGTCGCCAAACGTTGCATCCGGGCGAATGGTCTCTTCACCCAGAGGTATTTCTTCAGATTGTTCAAATGTGGGGGCTCCCAGAGATAGATCTGATGGCCTCTCATCTAAACAAGAAACTTCCCAGGTATCTGTCCAGATCCCGGGATCCTCAGGCGGAGGCAGTGGATGCATTATCACTTCCTTGGAAGTATCATCCTGCCTATATCTTTCCGCCTCTAGTTCTTCTTCCAAGAGTAATCTCCAAGATTCTGAGGGAATGCTCGTTTGTTCTGCTAATAGCTCCGGCATGGCCTCACAGGTTTTGGTATGCGGATCTTGTCCGGATGGCATCTTGCCAACCATGGACTCTTCCGTTAAGACCAGACCTTCTGTCGCAAGGTCCTTTTTTCCATCCGGATCTGAAATCCTTAAATTTAAAGGTATGGAGATTGAACGCTTGATTCTTGGTCAAAGAGGTTTCTCTGACTCCGTGATTAATACTATGTTACAGGCTCGTAAATCTGTATCTCGAGAGATATATTATAGAGTCTGGAAGACTTATATTTCTTGGTGTCTTTCTCAATCATTTTTCTTGGCATTCTTTTAGAATACCGAGAATTTTACAGTTTCTTCAGGATGGTTTAGATAAGGGTTTGTCCGCAAGTTCTTTGAAAGGACAAATCTCCGCTCTTTCTGTTCTTTTTCACAGAAAGATTGCTATTCTTCCTGATATTCATTGTTTTGTACAAGCTTTGGTTCGTATAAAACCTGTCATTAAGTCAATTTCTCCTCCTTGGAGTTTGAATTTGGTTCTGGGAGCTCTTCAAGCTCCTCCGTTTGAACCTATGCATTCATTGGACATTAAATTACTTTCTTGGAAAGTTTTGTTCCTTTTGGCCATCTCTTCTGCTAGAAGAGTTTCTGAATTATCTGCTCTTTCTTGTGAGTCTCCTTTTCTGATTTTTCATCAGGATAAGGCGGTGTTGCGAACTTCTTTTGAATTTTTACCTAAGGTTGTGAATTCCAACAACATTAGTAGAGAAATTGTGGTTCCTTCATTATGTCCTAATCCTAAGAATTCTAAGGAGAAATCGTTGCATTCTTTGGATGTTGTTAGAGCTTTGAAATATTATGTTGAAGCTACGAAATCTTTCCGTAAGACTTCTAGTCTATTTGTTATCTTTTCCGGTTCTAGAAAAGGCCAGAAAGCTTCTGCCATTTCTTTGGCATCTTGGTTGAAATCTTTAATTCATCTTGCCTATGTTGAGTCGGGTAAAATTCCGCCTCAGAGAATTACAGCTCATTCTACTAGGTCAGTATCTACTTCCTGGGCGTTTAGGAATGAAGCTTCGGTTGACCAGATCTGCAAAGCAGCAACTTGGTCCTCTTTGCATACTTTTACTAAATTCTACCATTTTGATGTATTTTCTTCTTCTGAAGCAGTTTTTGGTAGAAAAGTTCTTCAGGCAGCGATTTCAGTTTGAATCTTCTGCTTATGTTTTTCGTTAAACTTTATTTTGGGTGTGGATTATTTTCAGCAGGAATTGGCTGTCTTTATTTTATCCCTCCCTCTCTAGTGACTCTTGTGTGGAAAGATCCACATCTTGGGTAGTCATTATCCCATACGTCACTAGCTCATGGACTCTTGTTAATTACATGAAAGAAAACATAATTTATGTAAGAACTTACCTGATAAATTCATTTCTTTCATATTAACAAGAGTCCATGAGGCCCACCCTTTTTTGTGGTGGTTATGATTTTTTTGTATAAAGCACAATTATTCCAATTCCTTATTTTATATGCTTCGCACTTTTTTTCTTATCACCCCACTTCTTGGCTATTCGTTAAACTGATTTGTGGGTGTGGTGAGGGGTGTATTTATAGGCATTTTAAGGTTTGGGAAACTTTGCCCCTCCTGGTAGGAATGTATATCCCATACGTCACTAGCTCATGGACTCTTGTTAATATGAAAGAAATGAATTTATCAGGTAAGTTCTTACATAAATTATGTTTTTTAACCAGAATAGGCCAGCTATCTAGTTTCCCCCAGGACCAGGACCAGCCGTATTTGCTGATAAGCGAGGAAAGATAATGCCTAGCCTGGAGGTACGCGAAGAAATCTTTATTGCTTAGTTCAAATTCCTGTTTTAAGGTCTCAAAAGTTTTAATAAGACAGGCCTCCTGATTTATAAATTGTGTGAGGTAAGTCAATCCGAGGCTATTCCATTTCTGGAAGACCTGCGACTGGGTACCTCTTTGAAATTCCGGATTGCCACATAATCCTTGAAATTTCGGAATGGATAAGTCTATACCTAATTTATGTCCTTATTTTCTCCAAGCTTGTAATATTGTGTATATAGAGATAAGGCATTTCACTTCCTTAGGAATCAGGTGCAGTGGGCAATGAATTAACACTGTAGGCTTATATGGATATAGTATGTTTATTACAAGAATGTTATTCGTGAAGTAATTCTTATTTAATAGCCAATCTAATACAGTTCGGGCTAAAAAGACCAAGCTGTAGCTACTGAGATCTGGTAAAGCATGCCACCATATCTCCTAGGCAGATGCAATCTAGAGATCGAAATTCGGGGCCTTTTGCACCTCCAAAGGAAATACCGAAGAGCCTTACATAGGGAAAGAGGATCTTAGGAAGAACCATCTTAAAAAGAGCAATTCGACCCGTCAATGAGAGGGGGACATTTTGCCAGTTCTTCATATACTCCTTTACCTTAAATAGAACTGGAGGGATATTAAGATCATACCATTCTCGTGGGTTAGGGGAAACGTTAATGCCTAAATATCTGAAGTGAGATCTAACCTCATTAAAAGGTAAGTCAGTCATAGATGTCTCACTTTTCCTAATCCACATTAATTCAGATTTGGTCAGATTAATTTTATATCCCGTAAAGGCTCCAAAAGAATTTGTAATCGAGAGTAGTTTGGGGATATTGGATCTGGTATTTGAGACGTAGACCAGTACATCATCGGCATACAAAGCAATTTTTTGTTCCACTGACCCTATCTGAATACCTTGGAGATCTTTTCTTATTTTAAGGGCAAGAGGCTCAATGGCTAGGTCAAAGAGCAAAGGAGATAAGGGGCAGCCTTGTCTGGTGCCCCTTTGAAGTTTAATTGGACCAGATTCTAGCTGATTAATGGAAAGTTTGGTTGATGAGTTTTCACAAAGATTTTTAATAAAATGTACAAAGTTATTCTTAAAACCAAAGGATAGCAAGGAAGACAGAATATGCCGATGATGTACTGAATCAAACGCCTTCTCTGCGTCTAAGGCTATTACCGCCAGATCAGTTTGATCTTGAGATGGCGTTTTCTCAGAGTTATTGAAATAATCAAGGATCAGAAAGAGTTCTCTGATTTTAGCTGTTAAGTTGCGTTTATTTAGAAACCCCGCTTGATCCTCATTAATGAGAGGCCCAATCTCCCTCTGTAATATTTTGGCTAAGATTGAGGTCAATAGTTTGTAATCGGAATAGAGTAATGCTATGGGCCGATAGGCCTCCTTTTTTAGAGGGTTTTTGCCTTGCTTTAAAATCAGTGACGTCGTAGAGGAGGAGAAAGATATTGGAATAGGATTCCTCTCTATGTAAAAGTAATTAAAGAGTGTCTTTAAATGTGGAGTGACAATCGATGCCAGCAGCTAATAAAACTCATTAGGCAATGAGTCCGGCCCAGGAGCTTTGTCTGACCGGAGTTCCTTAATGGTTTGAAGGATCTCTTGATCCGATATAGGTGCATTAATTTTATTTACTGCCTCTTCCGTAAGTACTGGGTGGTCCAGGCCTTCCCAAAAATCTCTTGAAGCTACCAAATCAGACTCCTTAAAGGAGTAAATTCCCTTATAGTAGTCTGAAAAAGTTTCTAATATTTCTTTTGAATCATTAATCAAAGAGTCAGATTCTAGCAATGAGTCAATTGAGGAATTCCCTTGTACGTTCTTATATAGACTGGCCAGAAATTTACCGGCTTTGTCCCCGTGGCGATAGAACTTTGCTTTAGATTTTAAGTCGGCTTGAACCGTGTTGTGGATCAGTAAGGTATCTCTCTCTCTCTTGGCATTAGAATATCGTCTCCAATTTAAAGGGGTGGGATGGAGTAAGTATCTGTTATAAGTGTTGGTCAAGGCTTTAAATGCTTGATTCTGTCTAAGACTAGTTTTCTTTTTAAGTTTGACCATATATGCAATAATCTCCCCCCTCAGTACGGCTTTACCCGCTTCCCATAAAGAATTTGGATTATTGACTGAACCCAGATTTAAAGAAAAAAATTCATTCGTTTTATTCATTAGCCAGTTTTTAAACTTTAAGTTGCATGATAAAAATTTTGGGGGAAAAAACCACCGTGAGGAGTGTATTTTACCACAAATAGGGATCTCTAGTAAGATTGGGGCATGATCTGAAATGGTTATTTGTGCAATCTTGGTAGTAGAGCCTATCTCTATAACTTTATCACTAACTAGAAATAAATCTATTCTTGAAAGAGAGTTGATGTTTCTAGCCTTGCACGTATACTCTCTTTGATCTGGATGTTGTAGTCTCCATAGGTCTTTAAGAGCCAAGTTACTCTCTAAAGTTCTAAACATTCTGGCCTCTAGCTTATCTCTCTTAGATTGCAAGCAGGTATTTTTTTCCCCCTGTGCC
Source organism: Bombina bombina (assembly GCF_027579735.1). Classification (NCBI taxonomy): domain Eukaryota; kingdom Metazoa; phylum Chordata; class Amphibia; order Anura; family Bombinatoridae; genus Bombina; species Bombina bombina. The sequence continues at coordinate 756,322,032 of NC_069501.1, read as the reverse complement.
TGTCAATAGGTATTCGAGGTACCATATTGAAATCCCCTGCTAATATGACATTCCCTTCCCCCATTTGTAGAATATTAGTTTGTACCGAATCCCAAAATTTAGAGTCAAAGTTATTGGGGGCATAAATGTTGCAGAGTATATAGACAGAATTTGCCAGTTTGATCTTCAAAATTAAAATTCTACTATTTGAGTCAGAGTATTTCGCTAATATTTCGTAGGTTAGCCTCTTCCCCAGTAAAATAGCCACTCCCCGCTTCATGCCAATACTAGGTACAAAGAATACTTCTTTCACCCAAGAGGTTTTTAATTTAGCCGATTCATCTGCATTAAGATGAGTCTCTTGTATAAAAGATATATCGGTGTTATATTTCCTCAGCTGCGAAACTATAGCCTTGCGCTTTATTGGAGAGGAGATACCCCCAACGTTCCAGGACGTTAAAGTCAATTTACCTATTTTAGACATCGCTTAAAAAGAGAGTTGAGGATAGAATATAAATAAATAACTTATAAACAAATTATAACATGATAGATTTGAAAAAGAGAGAAAGAAAAAAAAAAAAAAAAGGGGGAAGAAGAAAAAAATAATTCTTTTCCATCTCTCTCTCCCCCTCTTAAAAGGGAAAATAAATGTATTGCCCTCCCATCCCCATCCCCAGAAGAGTAATTCTCCTTAAAACTTAGTGCAGAAAAAGAAAAAAAGAAAACAGAACCAATCATTTTTGTTTATCAAAAATGTGAGTAAGTACATTTAGACTATTAATAAACCTGTTATCCTATTTAGCGACTTTTTCCATAAAAAACTTTTCTGCCTCCGCAGCGGTCTGGTAAAAATATATGTGGCCCTGAAATTCTATTTTGAGTTTGGCCGGATATAGTACAGTGGCAAAAATGCCTTCTTTAATTAATCTACGGCATATTGGGGTGAGTTCTCTTCTTTTCAGAGAGGTAGCATATGCGAAGTCTTGAAAGATTGATATTTTAGTCCTATCCAAAAGCACAGGCAAATTCTTACGAGATAACTGCATGATTCTGAGCTTATCTTGATAGCTCAAATATCGTACAATTATGGGTCTGGGCCTAGCTTTATTTCCTTCTACGTCCCTAATTCTCCCCAATCTATGGGCTCTCTCTATTACCAAGGGTAGCAATTCTTGTGGAAAGTTTAGTAGTTTGGGGAGAGATTCAGCTGCAAATTTCTGAAGATCTAAATAATCTGAAGTTTCAGGGACCCCAATTATCCTGACATTATTCCTTCTTGATCTATCCATAAATAAGTGCGAGTAAGGACTGAAGTGAGGAGTAAGTGGAAGGAGGAAAAAAAAAGGAGGAGGGGAGGGCAGAGTGGGGGAGAGAGAGGGAGAACCAATTAGTCCCCCCTCTCCTCCCTCTCCCTCACTCCCTCCTGTGGGGGAAAAAAAATTGTGCTGTGACTTAAAGTGGTAACAACGCAGTGAGCTCAAGTGGGTAAGTGCCTAAGTGGAGGAGAAGAGGGAAAGAGAAAAAAAAAAAAGGGGGGACAAGAGGGGGAGTGAAGAAAAAAGTGAAGGATCCAAGAAAAATATAAAAAAGTGTTCTATTAGTGACTGTGAAGAAAGGAAGTGATCTAGGCCGACCAGGGTTATTTTCACCCAGAAAATAAACTATAAGATTGCTACGCTTAAACTGGAACAAAGCCCTCTAATAATTTAATGCACCTTAGTACAATATGCACAGGGTAATATTAGTTTTGCCTATATAAATTTTTACCCTAAGGGAGGGACTGGCCCTTTAAGACATATGAGGCTATTTGCTATTAAGAAAAGAAGTAAATTAATAATCACCCTCAGTTTGAGACATAATGATCAACCTCACAATATATGTATGAAAAAAAAAAAGAAGAGTTATATACTTATATATTTCCAGTATAATTTTAACTGCTCTTACTTCAGGACTATTAACTGGTTTAATATTTCAAAACAGAACGCCTGTACTCCAATGCTAATTACTTCAAGCAACAAAAGAAAAGCTAATAGCTTAAAAACATGCTTATCTTAGCAAAGCTATATCATGTTATCCTTGTGTCTTAGAGAGTAAAAATTTAAGAGGAGTAGTTCCCCCTAGGCCGTGTCCAAAAACTTGTCCAATTATTTTTACACAATAATGTTCCTCATATAAGTTGCAGATAGTGCTACAAAGGCCCAAATCATCCTTTTTAGGGCAATAACTTTTACTTTGGGACAGATAGGGCTTTTCCAAGAGATTCCAAACCTTAGGGCACTGAAACCCAGCAAGTACAAGGCTTGACTCAAACAAAGTTATTTTGAAGGGGAAATTTTACACAAACACCCCCTAGAGCTCTCCTACAAGTTGGAGAAATTTAAACAGGAAACTAGGGCCCCAATTTATGCCTGTTTGTAGTTCCAGTCAGTTTTTTACTTTTTAGCTTAGTGGTAGCTGCTAACAGGGAGACAGGAAGAGACCAACAGCCCTTAGATGCCTTTGCAGCCAGTCTCGCTCACAGGGTACATGTGTGTAGGGTAAGATAAGAGAGCAGGCTTATAACTGTTCTGCACTCACCCCTCTTCAAGGATACCACCTTCAATATTAGCCGTTGACTCTTGTATACTTGTAAACGCTGATCCCAGGTGGCCGGCCTCTTCATCCAGGGGGGCAAGATACAGTGGCAACTCTGCTTCCTTTCCTCCAAAGCTCCAGACTCTGAGAGGTGTGTGATGATGATAGAGGAGGGATCCTGGGCAGCAAGCCAGTAAGGAGACAGATGCCTATGGACCCGCTGGTCCCGCCGGACCCAGCCACAAGGCGAACGGACACACTCCTGGGCTGCAGACAGACCGTGCTGTGTTTGTTTCTAATTTCCTCTCCCCCCGTGCAGCACCGGTGGGGGGGGGAGAGCTGTAGAGAAATGCTCAATCTCCTCTAAGCAGACAGGTATCTTCGGGCTATCTACCCCCTCTCACGCAGCTTTGGTGGGAGAGGGGGGACTGCCGCTGAAGGTGGTGAGGCTCAGAGTAGCTCCTACACGCGGTGTCCTGCGTGGGGCTTCTGAGTTAAGCTGTGTTAAGACAGCGCAGATGACAGGCGCTGCGGGAATCCCTCAGGGCTCGGTACACAATTCGAGCCAGATGCAGGTATCTTTCCCTCGGTTGCAGAGGGCCGTGGCGCGCGAGGAATCACCGCCAGTGGGTTACCTGCAGGACACAGGTGCTTGCGTTGCACAACTTGAACGCAGGCTCCTCCTCCGGAACTCAACGCCAAGTACTTCTAGTGCGTCTAATTTTTTCACCCTGCAAGATATGGCCGCAGTTATGAATACTACCCTCACTGAGGTTTTATCTAAGCTGCCGGGGTTGCAGGGGAAGCGCAGTAGGTCTGGTGTGAGAACAAACGCTGAGCCCTCTGACGCTTTATTAGCTATATCCAATGTACCCTCACAATGTTCTGAAGTGAGGGATTTGCTGGCTGAGGGAGAGATTTCTGAAAATATTTTCTCTCAGACTGATTCAGATATGACAGCTTTTAAATTTAAACTAGAACACCTCCGCTTATTGCTCAGGGAGGTTTTAGCGACTCTGGATGATTGTGACCCTATTGTAGTTCCAGAGAAATTGTGTAAAATGGACCAATTCCTAGAGGTTCCTGCCTACACTGATGTTTTTCCGGTCCCTAAAAGGATTTTGGAAATTGTTACTAAGGAGTAGGTTAGACCAGGTATTCCGTTCGCTCCCCCTCCTACTTTTAAGAAAATGTTTCCCATATCAGACGCCGTGCGGGACTCGTGGCAGACGGTCCCTAAGGTGGAGGGAGCTATTTCTACCCTGGCTAAACGTACAATTATACCTATTGAGGACAGTTGTGCTTTCAAAGATCCTATGGATAAAAAATTAGAGGGTCTCCTGAAGAAAATATTTGTTCATCAAGGTTTTCTTCTCCAACCTATAGCGTGCATTGTTCCTGTAACTACTGCAGCGTCCTTTAGGTTCGAGGCTCTGGAGGAGGCTCTTCAGGTTGAGACCCCATTAGATGATATTCTGGATAGAATTAGGGCTCTCAAGCTAGCTAATTCTTTCATTACAAATGCCGCTTTTCAATTGGCTAAATTAGCGGCGAAGAATTCAGGTTTTGCCATTTTAGCGCATAGAGCATTATGGCTTAAGTCCTGGTCTGCCGATGTGTCATCAAAAGCTTTTAGCCATCCCTTTCAAGGGTAAGACCCTATTCGGGCCTGAACTGAAAGAGATCATTTCAGACATCACTGGAGGGAAAGGCCATGCCCTTCCTCAGGATAAGACGAATAAGATGAGGACCAAACAAAATTATTTTCGTTCCTTTCGAAACTTCAAAGGTGGTCCCTCTTCCTCTTCCCCTGCCGCAAAGCAAGAGGGGAATCTTGCTCAATCCAAGTCAGTCTGGAGACCTAATCAGACTTGGAACAAGGGTAAACAGGCCAAGAAGCCCGCTGTTGCCACCAAGACAGCATGAAGGGGTAGCCCCCGATCCGGGACCGAGTAGGGGGCAGACTTTCTCTCTTCGCTCAGGCTTGGGCAAGAGACGCTCAGTACTCCTGGGCTTTAGAAATAGTAACCCAGGGGTATCTTCTAGATTTCAAAGATTCTCCCCCAAGGGACAAGCATTACCAGTTTGTGGCTCTTCCCTTCGGGATGGCCATGGCTCCCAGAATTTTCACAAAGGTGCTAGGGTCCCTTCTGACGGTTCTAAGGCCGTGGGGCATAGCAGTGGCGCCTTATCTGGACGATATCTTAATCCAGGCGTCAGCTTACCAACTAGCCAAGTCTCACACGGACATCATGTTGGCTTTTCTAAGATCTCACGGGTGGAAGGTGAACGTAAAAAAAGAGTTCACTTATCCCTCTCACAAGAGTTCCATTCCTGGGAACTCTGATAGATTCGGTGGACATGAAAAAATTTCTGACGGAGGTCAGGAAATCAAAGATTTTATCCATCTGCCGAGCTCTTCATTCCATTCCTCGGCCGTCAGTGGCTCAGTGTATGGAGGTAATCGATTTAATGGTAGCGGCAATGGACATAGTTCCGTTTGCTCGCTTGCATCTCAGACCACTGCAACTTTGCATGCTCAAACAGTGGAATGGGGATTATGCAGATTTATCTCCTCAGATAAATCTGGATCAAGAGACCAGGGACTCTCTTCTTTGGTGGTTGTCACAGGATCATCTGTCCAAGGGAATGTGTTTCCGCAGGCCAGCGTGGGTCATAGTGACGACGAACGCCAGCCTATTGGGCTGGGGTGCAGTCTGGAATTCCCTGAAAGCACAGAGTTTGTGGACTCAGGAGGAGGCTCTCCTCCCGATAAATATTCTAGAACTGAGAGCGATATTCAACGCGCTTCGGGTGTGGCCTCAGCTGGCGTCGGCCAGATTCATAAGATTCCAGTCGGACAATATAACGACTGTAGCATATATCAATCATCAGGGGGAACAAAGAGTTCTCTAGCGATGAGAGGTTACCAAAATAATTAAATGGGCGGAGACTCACTCTTGCCATCTATCAGCAATCTATATCCCAGGAGTGGAGAACTGGGAAGTGGATTTTCTAAGTCGTCAGACTTTTCATCCGGGGTAGTGGGAACTCCATCCGGAGGTGTTTGCACAATTGATTCAGCAATGGGGCACACCAGAATAGGATCTGATGGCGTCTCAGAATGCCAAACTTCCTCGATACGGGTCCAGGTCAAGGGATCCTCAGGCAGTACTGATAGATGCTCTAGCAGTACCATGGTCGTTCAACCTGGCTTATGTGTTTCCACCATTTCCTCTCCTTCCTCGTTTGATTGCCAGAATCAAACAGGAGAGAGCTTCAGTGATATTGATAGCACCTGCGTGGCCACGCAGGACTTGGTATGCAGACCTAGTGGACATGTCATCTCTTCCACCATGGACCCTGCCACTGAGACAGGACCTTCTGATTCAAGGTCCGTTCCAGCATCCAAATCTAGTTTCTCTGCGACTAACTGCTTGGAGATTGAACGCTTGATCTTATCCAAGCGGGGGTTCTCTGCGTCGGTCATAGATACCTTAATTCAGGCTTGAAAGCCTGTCACCAGGAAAATTTATCATAATATATGGCGTAAATATCTTTATTGGTGCGAATCCAAAGGCTACTCATGGAGTAAGAGCAGGATTCCTAGGATTTCGTCCTTTCTCCAAGAAGGATTGGAGAAGGAGTTATCAGCTAGTTCCTTAAAGGGACAGATATCTGCTTTATCAATTCTACTGCACAAACGTCTGGCAGATGTTCCAGACGTTCAGTCATTCTATCAGGCTTTAGTTAGAATCAAGCCTGTGTTTAAACCTGTTGCTCCGCCATGGAGTTTGGAGAAGGATTGGAGAAGGGGTTATCAGCTAGTTCCTTAAAGGGACAGATATCCGCTTTATCAATTCTACTGCACAAACGTCTGGCAGATGTTCCAGATGTTCAGTCATTCTGTCAGGCTTTAGTTAGAATCAAGCCTGTGTTTAAACCTGTTGCTCCGCCATGGAGTTTGAATTTAGTTCTTAAAGTTCTTCAAGGGGTTCCGTTTGAACCTATGCATTCCATAGATATTAAGCTTCTATCTTGGAAAGTTCTGTTTTTAGTTGCTATCTCTTTGGCTCGAAGAGTTTCTGAACTATCTGCATTGCAATGCGACTTGCGTTATCTTGTTTTCCATGCTGATAAGGTGGTTTTGCATACCAAACCTGGATTCCTTCCTAAGGTTGTTACTAATAAGAATATTAATCAGGAAATTGTTGTTCCTTCTTTGCGTCCTAATCCTTCCTCTAAGAAGGAGCGTCTGTTGCACAACTTGGACATGGTTTGTGCTTTAAAGTTTTACTTGCAAGCGACAAAAGATTTCCGTCAAACATCTTCTTTGTTGTCTATTCTAGAAAACGTAGAGGTCAAAAAGCTACGGCTACCTCGCTGGCCTTTTGGCTGAAAGCATCATCCGTTTGGCATACGAGACTGCTGGACAGCAGCCTCCTGAAAGAATTACAGCTCACTCTACTAGAGCGGTGGCTTCCACATGGGCTTTTAAAAATCATGCTTCTTATACTGAATAATGAGCAGAAAGACGAAGGGCATCCACACAGGCTTGAATAAGACACAGAACTGGTTATTAAAGTAGCTCGGTTAAAGAGGAGTCTCCTCCGTCATAGATAGCGGCAGGAATAAAAGAAAAAGTATTTATAAGAATTAGTAATGACAAGTGATTGTTAGATCCTAAGTGACCGCAAGTTATATCTGTTTATTTGTTTTCTATTTGATGGTAATAAGAAATCTGTACATGTGACAATTGTTTTTTTATGAGAATTGCAACAGGTAAGATATCCTAGTCTCAAGAACAAACTATGTAACGAAGCTATACACGATAGTAAGGATAATTCAGAAAGGCTGTATACAGTAAGGGTCTTGTGTAATCACTGATGTAATATTGATGTTACCAATGATATAAGACATGTACTATGTTTAATGATGTTATTCCAATAAAACCATTTTAACATAAAAATGGTGCTTCTGTTGAACAGATTTGTAAGGTTGCGACTTGGTCTTCACTTCATACCTTTTCCAAATTTTACAAATTTGATACCTTTGCTTCTTTGGAGGCTATTTTTGGGAGAAAAGTTCTTCAAGCAGTGGTGCCTTCTGTTTAACCATCTGTCTTGTCCCTCCCGTTCATCCGTGTCCTGTAGCTTTGGTATTGTATCCCACAAGTAAAGGATGAATCCGTGGACTCGTCTTAACTTTATAGAAGAAAACTAAATTTATGCTTACCTGATAAATTGATTTCTTCTATCCAGTCCATGGCCCGCCCTGTCATTTTAAAACAGATTGTATTTTTTTATTTAAACCCAGTCACCTCTGCACCTTGTAGTTTCTCCTTTTTCTTCCTGTACCTTTGGTCGAATGACTGGGGGATGGAGCTAAGGGAGGAGCTATATCGACAGCTCTGCTGTGGTGCTCTTTGCCACTTCCTGTAGGGAAGGATAATATCCCACAAGTAAAGCATAAGTTTTTTAGCAATACCTTTCAAGGGAAAGACCTTGTTCGGTCCAGCTCTGGTGGAGATTATCGCCGATATCATGGGCAGTAAAGGATGTTTTTTGCCGCAAGACAAAAAGAATAAATCAAAGGAACTTCAGAATAATTTTCGTTCTTTTCGTAACTTCAAAGGGAAGTCTTCCCCTGCCTCTACCAAGCAGGAACAATCCAAGCCCTCGTGGAAGCCTGGTCAGTCTTGGAACAAGAGGAAGCAATCTAAAAAAATTGCAGCTGATTCCAAATCCGCATGAAGGGTTTGCCCCCAATCCGGGATCTGATCAAGTGGGAGGCAGACATTCTCAGTTCTCGCAAACTTGGAACGAGATGTTACAGACCAGTGGGCATAGTTTCCCAGGGGTACAAGTTAGAGTTCAAGACCTTTCCTCCCAGGGGAAGGTTTCACCTCTCTAGGTTATCTGTAGACCAAATAAAAAGAGGCGTTCTTGAAATGTGTTCAAAACCTTTTCCTCTTGGGAGTGATAGTGCCTGTTCCAAGTCAGGAACTGGGTCTCGGGTTCTGCTCAAACCTGTTTGTGGTTCCCATAAAAAGAGGGAACTTTCAGGCCCATTCTAGATAAAAATTACTAAACAAATTCCTCAGAGTGCCGTCCTTCAAGATGGAGACTATCCGCTCCATTCTTCTCCTAATACAAGATAGTCAATTCATGACAACCATAGACCTGATGGATGCGTACTTGCATGTTCCCATTCACAGGGACCATCACAAATATCTGAGGTTTTCCTATCTAGACAAACATTCCCAATTTGTAGCGCTGCCATTTGGCTTTGCCACAGCTCCCAGAATTTTATCAAAGGTCCTGGGAGCTCTTTTGGCGGTAATTCGGTCTCAGGGAATTGCAGTGGCGCCTTATCTGAACGACATTCTAGTTCAGGCACCATCCTTGCAACTAGCAGAATCTCACACAAGGATTTTGTTGGCATTCCTTCGTTCCCACGGTTGGAAGATCAATTTGGAGAAAAGTTCTCTTGTTCCAGGTACGAGTGACCTTCTTAGGGACCATTATAGACTCTCTAGCAATGAAAATTATTCTGACGGAGGTCAAAAGAAGCAAGATTCTGTCCGCTTGCCTGTCCTTACAGTCGGCGGTCTGACCATCTGTGGCCCAATACATGGAGGTAATCGGGTTGATGGTGGCTTCCATGGACATAGTTCTTTTTGCTTGATTCAATTTGAAACCTCTGCAACTATGCATGCTAGCTCAATCGAACAGGGATTGTTCAGATCTATCTCAGATCAAGCAACAAGGGATTCCTTTCCGTGGTGGCTGTCGCAGGAACATCTGTCCCAGGGAAAGTGTTTTCAGAGACCCTCTTGGGTAATTGTGACCACGGATGCCAGCCTGTTGGGTTGGGGAGCAGTCTGGGACTCGTTGAAGGCGCAGGGGCTTTGATCTCAGGAGGAATCTGCTCTCCCCATAAACATCTTGGAGTTAAGAACGATCTTCAATTCCTTGATGGCTTGGCCTCAGCTGGCCCTAGCTCGGTCTATCAGGTTCCAGACGGACAACATAACCTCAGTGGCCTACATCAACCACCAAGGGGGAATTTTGAGTTCCTTAGCCATGAAGGAGGTGGCACGGATCATCCAGTGGGCGGAGATTCACAATTGCTGTCTGCCATCCACATTCCAGGAGTGGACAATTGGGAAGCGGATTTCCTGAGCAGACAGACTTTCCATCCCGGGGAGTGGGAACTCCATCCGGAAGTGTTCTTCAGGTTAACAACCAAATGGGGAATTCCGGAATTGGATCTGATGGCATCTTGTCAGAACACCAAGCTTCCAAAGTATGACTCGAGGTCGAGAGACCCTCAAGCTTTTCTGATAGATGCCCTGGCAGTTCCTTGGAACTTCAGGTTGGCATATCTATTTCCTCTGTTTGCTCTCCTTTCGCGAGTCATCGCTCGAATCAAGCAGGAGAGAGCATCAGTGCAGATCTAGTAGAAATGTCATTTCTACCTCTGTGGAGGCTTCCGCTGAGGAAGGACCTACTTCTTCAGGGGCCCTTCCGTCATCCAAACTTAGTTTCTCTGAACCTGACTGTTTGGAGATTGAACACTTGATTTTAGCTAAGCGTGGTCGGTCATTGAGACCATGATTCAGGCTTGTAAGCCTTTCACTAGAAAGATTTACCATAAGATATGGCATAAATATCTTTATTGGTGTGAGTCTAAAGAATATCCTTGGAGTAAGGTTAGAATCCCAAGGATCTTGTCTTTTCTCCAGGAAGGCCTTGAGAAGGGGTTATCTGTCAGTACCCTTAAAGGTCAGATTTCTGCTTTATCTATTCTGTTGCACAAGCGTCTGGCGGACGTGCCGGATGTTTAATCCTTTTGTCAGGCTCTGATCAGAATCAGGCCTGTGTTTTTAAATCAGTTGCTCCACCTTTGACCCTTAATTTGGTTCTCAAAGTTTTACAACAGGTTCTGTTTGAGTTTATGCATTCTATAGATATTAAGTTATTATCTTCTAAAGTTTTGTTTCTCGTTGCTATTTCTTCTGCTCGGTGGGTTTCTGAACTCCGCTTTGCAGTATGATTCCCTTTATCTCATATTTCACGCAGGCTGTTCTCTGTATCAAGTTTGGTTTTCTTCCAAAGGTTGTTTCGGACAGAATTATTAATCAGGAAATTGTTGTTCCTTCTCTCTGTCCTAATCCTCCCCCTCATAAAGAGATGTTGTGCGGGTTCCTAAATTCTATCTGCAGGCTACGAAGGACTTTCGTCAGTCTTCTGCATTGTTGGTTTGTTTTTCTGGTAAACAAAAGGGTCAGAAAGCTACTGCCACTTCTTTCTCGCATATGAGACTACTGGACAGCAGCCTCCTGAGAGAATTACAGCTCATTCCACCAGGGCGGTGTCTTCTTCTTGGGCCTTCAAGAATGAGGCCTCTGTTGAACAGATTTATAAGGCTGCGACTTGGTCTTCTTCGCACACGTTTCCCAAATTCTATAAATTTGATACTTTTGCCTCAGCTGAGGCTTCTTTTGGGAGAAAGGTTCTTCAAGCAATGGTGCCTTCTGTTTAGGTTACCTGTCTTGCCCTTACTTATCATCTGTGTCCTCTAGCTTGGTTATTGATTCCCAACAGTAATTGATGATCCATGGACTCACCATGTCTTTAGAAAGAAATCAAAATTTATGCTTACCTGATAAAAAAATGTATTTCTTGATACGGTGAGTCCACGACCCTCCCTGTTTTCAGACAGTTTTTTTTATATAAACCTCAGGCACCTCTGCACCTTGTGTTATTTCCTTTCTCTCCTTTTCCTTCGGTCGAATGACTGGGGCTTGTGGGAAGGGAAATGATACTCAACAGCTTTGCTGTGGTGCTCTTTGCCTCCTCCTGCTGGCCAGGAGTGATATTCCCAACAGTAATTGATGATCCGTGGACTCGCCGTGTCAATAAATAAATAAATTTATCAGGTAAGCATAAATTTTGTTTTCTAGTCATGCTTATGAAAGTCAACAGAGGTTTGGGAGTTGTCCCTAAGAGCCATTGAACAATTAACACCTAGGCATGCAACATTTCCAGTCAGAGCAGAATATATTTCTTCTATAAGGTACGACGAGTCCACGGATTCATCCTTTACTTGTGGGATATTATCCTCCTGCTAACAGGAAGTGGCAAAGAGCACCACAGCAGAGCTGTCTATATAGCTCCTCCCTTAGCTCCACCTCCCAGTCATTCTCTTTGCCTACTCTAAGTACTAGGAAGGGTAAAGTGAAAGAGGTGATAAAATATAATTTTTTTTATTTCTTCAAGCAAGAGTTTTTTATTTTAAATGGTACCGGTGTGTACTATTTACTCTCAGGCAGCAGATGGATAAAGACTTCTGCCTGGAGGCTGATGATCTTAGCATTTGTCACTAAGATCCAGAGCAGTTCCCACAGAATGGCTGAGGAGTACAAGAAACTTCAGTGTGAGGAACCCTTTCATGCTATAAGCAGTGAGGTATGTTCAGTATTTTTTTTCCTGGAGAGACTGTGGTATTTCAGAATTGGCTGACAGTATCCCCATGAGGGAGGGGGTAAGCAGTAATCCTAAAAGATATAGAGGGGTATTACTAAGCTTGCATAAGGGGCTAATTAAAAAATGGTTGACACTGAGTTTGAATGTTTGTGGGCAAATGTTTTGTGAACTGGGAGTGCTGATAACGTTTTTGGGAACTGAAAGAGATTATTTCCATAATGTTTTTTTGGTGACTTTATTGAGGGTACACTTGGCTTCTGGTTTGGGTTTCAGAACCCACATGGCTAGTTTGGAACCGCTCTGGTGCGGTTCCTTTAGGCTGTAAAAACATTGAGTGAGATGGGCGGGGCCTATTTTCGCTCCTCAGTTGCGCAGTTGTTATTGCAGAGCAAGCAGCAAGCTCCAACTCCGGTGGGCCCTTGTGGAAGTGTTGGGCCAAATTGAAGCTTTAACTCCATGCAGGGGGTGTTTTTGTCCGGATTTAAGCCTTATAAACGATCCGGTTTTGCACAGTAAAGGGTTAACTGTTCCTTTCTTTGTGGGGCAATCTCAGCTGCATTATTTGTATATCATATCAAAAAATTGAAAGGATTGGTGTATTTTAAAGCAGTTTTACAGAACGTGTATGCTTTTTTTTTTCTCTTAAAGGCGCAGTACCGTTTTTTAAGATTATTATTTTTTTCACTAAATAAAGTGTTTTCAAGCTTGTTTGTGGTGATTACTAGCCTGTTCAACATGTCTGACATTAAGGCAAGCCAATGTTCAATGTGTTTAGAAGCCATTGTGGAACCCCCACTTAAAATGTGTCCCTCATGCACTGAAAGGGCAATAAATTGCAAAGAACATATTTTAGCTAATAAAAGTATGTCGCAGGATGATTCTCAGTCAGAAGGGAATCCGGTTATGCCATCTAATTCTCCCCAAGTGTCACAACCATTAACGCCCGCACAAGCGACGCCAAGTACTTCTAGTGCGTCTAATTCTTTCACCCTGCAAGATATGGCCGCAGTTATGAATACTACCCTCACTGAGGTTTTATCTAAGCTTATATGTACCATTGATTGCAAAAAAAATCTTGCAAAAAAGGGAAAGGACTGCTTTTCTCTAAGTAGATATATTAACAAAATCCCACTGATATGAGTAATCAATTTATTTTGGTAAGGTTATGTCAGAAATCAACACTCTGTGTCATGAGGTAGATGCGTCAGCAAATACCAGAAAATTTGTTTCTTTATGGATAAAATTTGTCTCAAAAGGTATCACTCACACTAGAAAAACTTTATTGGAGACAAAATGTTAAGTCCAGCAGGACTCATACATACAAACACTCACACACAAACTGGTTAAAATTAGCTCAAGCTCTTAAATACAATCATGATAATCAAATATATGACAAAGAGACCATATATAGTAATTTTGCAGCAATCTCACCAGGTAATTTTAAAGGATATCCTTCATTAGTAATGGTATTGAGATTGCAGAGAATCTAGATTTTTGTGTAAACAAATTAACACAGCGAGTAGTGGACCATTAGATGGTATGTCACAGGTATGTAGGTACAAACAAAATAAAACTGATTTTTTGAATACAATAACAAATATAAATTGGCAAACAGACTACACATTAGTCACTTGCGACGTGAATTCGCTTTATACTAATATCCGACACGAATTGGGTATTGCAGCTTCAGAACATTACCTTAATTCAGATTATGAAATGAAAACACCACAAATAAAATTTATCACAGATTGTATAACATTAATTTTGGAAAATAACTATTTCAACTTCAACAACACTTTTTATTTACAATTGAAAGGCACCGCTATGGGCACGAGGTTTGCACCCAGTTATGCCAATTTATTTATGGGGAGGTTTGAGGAAGAACACATTTTACACTCCCCATGGGGTGCAAACCTCGTGCTCTACAAGCGATTTATCGACGATATATTTTTCATTTGGAAAGGTGATGTCGAATTACTGCACCTGTTCCTTGAAGATATCAACTCCAATAATTGGGGAATAAAATTCACTCATGAATACAGCAAAGAACACATACATTTTCTTGATGTCCAATTAAAGATTAGTAATAACACTATCATCACTGAAACATATTTCAAACCTACCGATACTAACAGTTACTTACATCCAGATAGCTGTCATCTTAACAAATGGATCAATAACATACCTAAAGGTCAATTTTACAGAATAAAGAAAAACTGCTCAGAAGATAAAACTTTCATTACACAAGCTAATACATTAGAAAAGAAATTTCAGGACAAAGGATATGGAGATAATATAATCAAAGAAGCAAAAGCACAAGCAATAAGAAAAGATAGAACAGAATTATTAAAATATAAGAAGAAGGATGCTAATAAAAATACAAATAATAAAATATCATTCATAACAGAATACAATGAAGACCATAAAATCATAAAAAAGATCCTAGACAAGCACTGGCATATAATTAAAAAAGATCCAATTCTGTCAGACATTATAGACCAACACCCTACTATAATATATAGAAAAACTAAAAATTTAAAGAGCATACTAGCACCTAGCCAGTTTAATAAAAATACTAAATCAAGACAACAAGATTTATTAGGAAACAATCTCCATGGCTTCTATCCCTGTAATAGCTGTAAAGCTTGCAAATTTGGTAAAAAAGACAAAGAAGTGACATCATCCAACAATAATTATAAGCATCTGATAAGAGAGACAATCAGATGTTCAGATATTAATGTAATCTATCTAATACAGTGTCAATGCAAATTACAGTATTTAGGACAAACTAGTAGACCTCTACATGACAGAATAAGGGAACATCTCTCAAATATTAGACGTGGTAACTGTAAGCACTTACTATCAAAACACTTTACAGAAATACATCACAAGAAACCAATAGGTTTTAAATATTGGGGTATCAAAAAAGTCTTCAATAATAGAGGAGGAGATATAGAAAATATTTTACTATTAAAAGAAGCAGAACTAATATTCAAATTCAATACATTGACACCTAATGGTCTCAATGCAGAACTTAACTTGAACCCCTTTATATAAAGTCAAAACAGATATCCAATTGATACGAAATAGTTACACTTATCTCCTAATATATCCCAATAGAATTATTTTTATTAATCTACCATTTCTGCACCATATGTAAAATCTCTATTAAACATAAATAAATATAGATATATCTCCATCTTGACAGATGTCAATCCATAAATCCATATTGTAATATTTAAGATCCCTAATTATTGCTATCCTTACAAATATAAACTCATTGTGTCATTCCACAATTATTTGGCATAAATCCTCATCTAATAAAGATACAAACCCTAACCATTACCTTTCAACTTTGAATACCTTTTAACTTTGTTTAATTTTGTTTAACTTTGTTTAATATATTTCAATTTGTATGACAGTAAATACATATAATTCCGTATTTTGGATTAACATCAAGCACTTAGTTCAAATACTGTTTGAGTGCAACACTGTCATTGTTGTTTTTCAAATGTATATTAATGTGTTATTCTGATATTATCAGTTTTTAATATCATCGATCTTAATAATAGTATAGGCATAGACAAAAAAGCGATAAAATCGCTTGATATATGATATCTTGGGAGGAGTTTTCTAACGCCCAGAATACTAGAAATAGAGCCACAGAAAACACACAAGAATAGGAAGTCTTGATAAAGGCGCATATCCAGCGCTGAAACGCGTAGATTTTGACAATCCAGTGTGACCGAATTTGGCTCCAGCAAGAAAATCTGATAGAACCGCTATCGCATCCCTCCCCCAACGACCCGGCTATCCGATTGGACCTCCGAGGACCACGTGACTACTCTGTGTAGACGTCAGGGTAGGAAGGACTGACCGGGAAATTTGAAGGTGAGACGCTCACATACTACCACAGCTACACGGCAACATGCCAAACTGAGACACATCCCGGGTCAATTACAACCTTCCCATAACCCACGATACTAGAAGAGGAGCTAAGGGATATCGGTAGTCCGGTAGGGGTGAGCATCATAAGAACTCCGTATACTCTATTTTAATAACGGGACATTACAAGCTACACAAGCTACCTAAACAGGAAATAGCTCTTTGGAGCTCTTTGGATCCCTTACAAATAGTTGTGGCCACAACTTTTAACTTTTACACTTCATGCTGAACTATAATCATCATATCCTTTCAAGGACATAGTTTGAACAAGAGTGTCTATTATCATATCAGCTAAATTTCAGTATTTTTGTCTATGCTGACAAGTTATTTTTACCGACACCATTTTCACTGACACAGTGCATTATTTGATATACTCCATTGATAAGATTTGCTCATTTTATTTGATTTTATTTGTTTTTATTTGTTTATATCTATAAACGGAATATTAATACAATTGAATATTTGTTTTTGTTTTTGAATTTGGAGGAATCTGTATGTATTTATATATATATACACATATCTGTATAACAGAGACATTACCCTTATATAGTTTAAATCTTTACTCTATATTAGCACCTGTCTCTTTTTTCTGAACACCACATATTGTTGTTTGTTTCCACCATATGTATTTTGCACCTTAAAGCATTGCTATCTTGTAACATATTGTATCACAATTTGTAACGAACCACATTGTACACATACGTGTATCTTATCCTATTGAGGATCCACTTATAACATCCCCTCACTATATAATTACCAGATATCACGGCAAATCACCTCCCATAACTAGGTTGCCAAATAACAACGAGCCTTTGATAATATATATATATTAATTATTAGGCAATAGACCCAGTCCCACTCACTGCTCTGTTTTTGAGCGCACCCCTCCCCCATTTTGTTTTAGACTTTACACTTTCTGATACTGGGAGCATATCAGAATTAGGGGCTGCATAGTTGAGTCCTGCACATATATCACCACACATCTTACTAGCACAGGTATGTAGGTAACATACCATCTAATGGTCCACTACTCGCTGTGTTAATTTGTTTTGCAGAAAGATTTTATTTGGTCCAGGCCTGGATTCCATTATCTCTACAGTTACAGGGGGCAAGGGTGCCTTCCTACCGCAAGATAAAAATAACAAGTCGAAGGAACAAGCTTCTAATTTTCGTTCTGATAAATCCCAACGACAGCAGCCCTCCGCTAAGCCCGGGCAAACCAAGAGTACTTGGAAACCGGCTCAGTCCTGGAATAAATCCAAACAGAGCAAGAAGCCCACCAAGACTAAATAGGCATGAAGGGGCGGCCCTCGATCTGGCACTGGATCGTGTAGGGGGCAGACTGTCGCTCTTTTCAGACGCTTTGTTCAGGGACGTGCAGGATCCATGGGTCCTGGAGGTCATAGCTCAGGGATACAAGATAGGTTTCAAGTCTCATCCACCCAAGGGCAGATTTCTCTTCTCAAGCCTGTCTTCCAGACCAGAAAAGAGGGAAGCCTTTCTGGGGTGCGTGCGGGATCTGACCTCCTTAGGGGTCATTGTCCTGGTACCTATAGCAGAAAGAGATTTCCGATACTATTCAAACCTTTTCATGGTCCCAAAGAAGGAGGGAACTTCCCCCCCCCCCCCCGATTCTTGACCTAAAGTGCTTAAACAAATTTCTAAATGTCCCCTTGTTCAAGATGGAGACGATAAGGTCCATCCTTCCCTTAGTTCAGAAAGGACAGTGCATGACCACTATATAGATCTGAAGGATGCTTACCTTCAAGTTCCAATCCACAAGGATCACTTCCAGTTCCTAAGGTTTGCTTTCCTGGACCAGCACTTCCAGTTCATCGCACTTCCGTTTGGTCTAGCTACTGCTCTAAGGATTTTTACGAACCCGGGGTATAGCAGTAGCTCCCTACTTGGATGATATTTTGGTACAAGCACCATCTTTTCGTCTGGCAGAGGTCCATTCGGAATCTTTTCTCTCTCTTCTTCGATCTCATGGATGGAAGATAAACCTAGAAAAGAGTTCTCTTATACCAAGCACCAGGGTAGAATTCCTGGGTGCTTTAATAGACTCCATAGACATGAGAATATTCTTAACAGACCAGAGACCTCCTTAAGGCCCTCTGTGGCTCAGTGTATGGAGGTGATTGGTCTTATGTTGTTCAGCATGGACATCATTCCTTTTGCCAGGTTCCATCTCAGATCGTTGCAACTGTGCATGCTGCGGCAGTGGAACGGCGATCATTCGAATCTGTCTCAACAGATTTCTCTGGTCAACCAGTCGAGAGAATCGCTCTCTTGGTGGCTCTGTCCAGATCACCTGTCCCGAGCGACATCCTTCGTACGACCATCCTGGGAGATTGTTACTACATACGCAAGTCTATCAGGATAGGGAGCTGTTTGGGGTGCCAAGAAAGCACAGGCCCTGTGGACTCAGGAGGAATGCTCCCTCCCGATCAACATTCTGGAACTTCGGGCAATGTTTAATGCTCTGAAGGCTTGGCCCCTTCTGGGTTCGTCCCAGTTAAATCAGATTCCAATCAGACAATATAACCTCGGTGGCTTACATCAACCACCAGGGGGGAACGAGAATCTCCCTAGCAATGAGGGAAGTATCTTGGATTCTGGAGTAGGTGGAGGCCCACAGCTGTTGGTTGTCATCGATCCACATTCTGGGTGTGGACAACTGGTAAGTGGATTTTCTCAGCAGACAATCCTTTCATCCGGGGGAATGGTCTCTCCATCCCGAAGTGTTTGCAGAGATATGGAACAGGAGGGGGACGCCGGAGATAGATCTCATGGCATCCCATCTCAATACCAAGCTACCCAGATATGGGTCGAGGTCCAGGGATCCTCAGGCGGAGCTAATAGATGCATTAGCAGTGCCTTGGAGGTTGTCTAATTTACCTTTTTCCCGCCATAACCACTCCTTCCTCATGTAGTGGCTCGCACCAAGCAGGAGCAGGCATCAATGATACCGATTGCTCGTCATGGCGCGGATTTGGTGGGGATTTCATCATCTCCGTGGCAGTTACCTTGTCGCAGGGATCTGCTGGAACAAGGTCCTTTTGTACATCAAAATCTAGATTCTCTGAGGCTGACTGCGTGGAGATTGAATGCTTAGTTCTAGCCAAGAGAGATTTTTCTGATTGAGTTATTGATACTCTCATTCAAGCTCCTCAGCCGGTTACTCCTCGCATCTATCATAAGGTGTGGAGAACCTACTTATTCTAGTGTGAAAAGCGTGGATTTTCATGGCATAAAGTTAAGGTTGCTAGGATCCTGTCATTTCTCCAGATTGGACTAGAGAAGGGCCTTTCTGCCAGTTCCCTGAAGGGACAGATTTCTGCCCTGTCTGTTTTACTGCACAAGAGGCTTTTGGAGCTTCCTGATGTACAGTCCTTTGTTAAGGCTCTGATTAGGATCAGACCTGTGTTTAGATCTAAGGCTCCTCCTTGGAGTCTAAATCTTGTTCTTAAGGTTTTGAAACGGGCTCCATTTGAGCCTATGCATGAAATTGACATTACATTTTTGTCCTGGAAGATTATTTTTCTACTGGCTATTGCTTCTGTGCGCAGAGTATCTGAGATTGCTGCCTTGCAATGTGAGCCTCCTTATCTGGTGTTCCATTCTAAGTTAGGTTTTCTTCCTAAGGTTGTGTCAGACCGCAACATCAATAAAGAGATTTGTGGTTCCTTCCTTGTGTCCCAATCCTCCGAAGGAACATTTGCTTCATAATTTGGACGTGGTTTGCGCCTTTAAGTTCTATCTTCAGGCTACTAAGGATTTTAGACAAACTTCTTCCTTGTTTGTTGTCTATTCTGGTAAGCGTAAGGGTCAGAAGGTCTCTTCGACTTCCTTATCTTCTATAAGGTACGACGAGTCCACGGATTCATCCTTGCGGGATATTATCCTCCTGCTAACAGGAAGTGGCAAAGAGCACCACAGCAGAGCTGTCTCTATAGCTCCTCCCTTAGCTCCACCCCCCAGTCATTCTCTTTGCCTACTCTAAGTACTAGGAAGGGTAAAGTGAAAGAGGTGATAAAATATTAGTTTTTAATTTCTTCAAGCAAGAGTTTATTGTTTTAAATGGTACCGGTGTGTACTATTTACTCTCAGGCAGCAGATGGATGAAGACTTCTGCCTGGAGGATGATGATCTTAGCATTTGTAACTAAGATCCAGTGCTGTTCCCACAGAGGCTGAGGAGTACAGGAAACTTCAGTGTGAGGAACGTTTTCATGCTATATAGCAGTGAGGTATGTTCAGTCATTTTTTCTGGAGAGACTGTGTATTTCAGAAAGGCTGACAGTATCCCCATGAGGGTAAGGGTAAGCAGTAATCCTAAGAGCTATAGAAAGGCATTACTAAGCTTGCATAAGGGGCTAATTACAAAAATGGTTGACACTGAGTTTTGAATGTTTGTGGGCAATAAATGAATGCTGTTAATGTTTTGTGGGCAATAACGTTTTTTGGGCAACTTTATTGAGGGTACACTTGGCTTATTTTTTGGGTCTTAGAACCCACATGGCTAGTTTCTTTGAGGCTGTAGAGACATCGAGTGAGATGGGCAGGGCCTATTTGTTTTCACGCAGCAAGCTCCAACTCCTGAGGGCCCTTGCGGATGTTTTGAGCCAAATCGAAGCTTTAACCCCATATTTACTATCCCTGAGGGCAGGTAGGCGCCACAGCAGGGCTGTGGCAAGGTGCTAGGGGTGTTTTTTCCGGATTTAGGCCTAATTTCAATCCGGTTTGCACATTAAGGGGTTAAATGTTAAATTTCCTTGTGGGGCAAACTTAACTACACATATTGAGTCTGCTTGCAAAAATTTGAAAAATTTGAAGCATTTTAAAGCAGTTTTACAGAACGTGTATGCTTTTTTTTTCTCTTAAAGGCACCGTACCGTTTTTTTAAGATTGTTATTTTTTTCACTAAATAAAGTGTTTTCATGCTTGTTTGTAGTCATTACTAGCCTGTTCGACATGTCTGACATTGAGGAAAGTCATTGTTCAATATGTTTAGAAGCCATTGTGGAACCCCCACTTAGAATGTGTCCCTCATGCACTGAAAGGTCAATAAATTGAAAAGAACATATTTTAGCTACTAAAAGTATGTCGCAGGATGATTCTCAGTCAGAAGGGAATCGGGTTATGCCATCTAATTCTCCCTAAGTATCACAACCATTAACGCCTGCACAAGCGACGCCAAGTACTTCTAGTGCGTCTAATTCTTTCACCCTGCAAGATATGGCCGCAGTTATGAATACTACCCTCACAGATGTTTTATCTAAGCTGCCTGGGTCGCAGGGGAAGTGCAGTAGGTCTAGTGTGAGAACAAATGCTGAGCCCTCTGACGCTTTATTAGCCATATCCGATGTACCCTCACAATATTCCGAGTTTGGGGTGAGGGATTTGCTGTCTGAGGGAGAGATTTCTGATTCAGGAAAGATGTTCCCTCAGACAGATTCAGATATGACGGCTTTTAAATTTAAACTAGAACACCTCCGCTTATTGCTCAGGGAGGTTTTAGCGACTCTGGATGATTGTGACCCTATTGTAGTTCCAGAGAAATTGTGTAAAATGGACAGATTTCTAGAGGTTCCTGCCTACACTGATGTTTTTCCGGTCCCTAAGAGGATTTCGGACATTGTTACTAAGGAGTGGGATAGACCAGGTATTCTGTTCGCTCCCCCTCCTACTTTTAAGAAAATGTTTCCCATATCAGACACCATGCGGGACTCGTGGCAGACGGTCCCTAAGGTGGAGGGATCTATTTCTACCCTGGCTAAGCGTACAACTATACCTATTGAGGACAGTTGTGCTTTCAAAGATCCTATGGATAAAAAATTAGAGGGTCTCCTAAAGAAAATATTTGTTCATCAGGGTTTTCTTCTCCAACCTATAGCATGCATTGTTCCTGTAACTACTGCAGCTGCTTTTTGGTTCGAGGCTCTGGAGGAGGCTCTTCAGGTTGAGACCCCATTAGATGATATTCTGGATAGAATTAGGGCTCTCAAGCTAGCTAATTCTTTCATTACAGATGCCGCTTTTGATCTGGCTAAATTAGCGGCAAAGAATTCAGGTTTTGCCATTTTAGCGTGTAGAGCGTTATGGCTTAAGTCCTGGTCTGCTGATGTGTCATCAAAATCTAAGCTTTTAGCCATCCCTTTCATGGGTAAGACCCTATTCGGGCCTGAACTGAAAGAGATCATTTCAGACATCACTGGAGGGAAAGGCCATGCCCTTCCTCAGGATAAGACAAATAAGATGAGGACCAAACAAAATAATGTTCGTTCCTTTCGAAACTTCAAAGGTGGTCCCTCTACCTCTTCCCCTGCTGCAAAGCAAGAGGGGAATTTTGCTCAATCCAAGTCAGTCTGGAGACCTATCCAGACTTGGAACAAGGGTAAACAGGCCAAGAAGCCCGCTGCTGCCACCAAGACAGCATGAAGGGGTAGCCCCTGATCCGGGACCGGATCTAGTAGGGGGCAGACTTTCTCACTTTGCTCAGGCTTGGGCAAGAGACGTTCAGGACTCCTGGGCTTTAGAAATCGTAACCCAGGGGTATCTTCTAGATTTCAAAGATTCTCCTCCAAGGGGGAGATTCCATCTTTCTCAATTGTCTGTAAACCAGACAAAAAGAGAGGCATTCTTACGCTGTGTAGAAGACCTTTATACCATGGGAGTGATCTGCCCAGTTCCGAAAACAGAACAGGGGCAAGGGTTCTACTCCAATCTGTTTGTGGTTCCCAAAAAAAGAGGGAACCTTCAGACCAATTTTAGATCTCAAGATCCTAAACAAATTCCTCAGAGTCCCATCCTTCAAGATGGAGACCATTCGGACAATTTTACCAATGATCCAGGAGGGTCAATATATGACCACCGTGGACTTAAAGGATGCGTATCTACACATCCCTATCCACAAAGATCATCACCAGTTCCTCAGGTTCGCCTTTCTGGACAAGCATTACCAGTTTGTGACTCTTCCCTTCGGATTGGCCACTGCTCCCAGAATTTTCACAAAGGTGCTAGGGTCCCTTCTGGCGGTTCTAAGGCCGCTGGGCAAAGCTGTGGCGCCTTATCTGGACGATATCTTAATTCAGGCGTTGACTTACCAACTAGCCAAGTCTCACACGGACATCGTGTTGGCTTTTCTAAGATCTCACGGGTGGAAGGTGAACGTAAAAAAGAGTTCACTTATCCCTCTCACAAGAGTTCCATTCCTGGGAACTCTGATAGATTCGGTGGACATGAAAAATTTTCTGACGGAGGTCAGGAAATCAAAGATTTTAACCACCTGCCGAGCTCTTCATTCCATTCCTCGGCCGTCAGTGGCTCAGTGTATGGAGGTAATCGGACTAATGGTAGCGGCAATGGACATAGTTCCGTTTGCTCGCTTGCATCTCAGACCACTGCAACTATGCATGCTCAAACAGTGGAATGGGGATTATGCAGATTTAGCTCCTCAGATAAATCTGGATCAAGAGACCAGAGACTCTCTTCTTTGGTGGTTGTCACAGGATCATCTGTCCCAGGGAATTTGTTTCCGCAGGCCAGCATGGGTCATAGTGACGACGGACGCCAGCCTATTGGGCTGGGGTGCAGTCTGGAATTCCCTGAAAGCACAGGGTTTGTGGACTCAGGAGGAGGCTCTGCTCCTGATAAATATTCTAGAATTGAGAGCGATATTCAACGTGCTTCAGGCGTGGCCTCAGCTGGCTTCGACCAGATTCATAAGATTCCAGTCGGACAATATCACAACTGTAGCATATATCAATCATCAGGGGGGAACAAAGAGTTCTCTAGCGATGATAGATTACCAAAATAATTCAATGGGCGGAGACTCACTCTTGCCATCTATCAGCAATCTATATCCCAGGAGTGGAGAACTGGGAAGCGGATTTTCTAAGTGGTCAGACCTTTCATCCGGGGGATCTCCATCCGGAGGTGTTTGCACAATTGATTCAGCAATGGGGCACACCAGAATTGGATCTGATGGCATCTCGTCAGAACGCCAAACTTCCTTGTTACGGGTCAAGGTCAAGGGATCCTCAGGCAGTACTGGTAGATGCTCTAGCAGTACCCTGGTCGTTCAACCTGGCTTATGTGTTTCCACCATTTCCTCTCCTTCCTCGTTTGATTGCCAGAATCAAACAGGAGAGAGCTTCAGGGATTTTGATAGCACCTGCGTGGCCACGCAGGACTTGTTATGCAGACCTGGTAGACATGTCATCTCTTCCACCATGGACTCTGCCACTGAGACAGGACCTTCTGATTCAAGGTCCGTTCCAGCATCCAAATCTAGTTTCTCTGTGGCTGACTGCTTGGAGATTGAACGCTTGATTTTATCCAAGCGGGGTTTCTCTGAGTCGGTCATAGATACCTTGATTCAGGCTCGAAAGCCTGTCACTAGGATAATTTATCATAAGATATGGCATAAATATCTTTATTGGTGCGAATCCAAAGGCTACTCATGGAGTAAGATCAGGATTCCTAGGATGTTGTCCTTTCTCCAAGAAGGATTGGAGAAGGGGCTATCAGCTAGTTCCTTAAAGGGACAGATATCTGCCTTATCAATTCTACTGCACAAGC
Source organism: Bombina bombina (assembly GCF_027579735.1). Lineage (NCBI taxonomy): Eukaryota > Metazoa > Chordata > Amphibia > Anura > Bombinatoridae > Bombina > Bombina bombina. Next base: position 756,297,458 of record NC_069501.1, on the reverse strand, counting down.
GTCTGGCAGATGTTCCAGACGTTAAGTCGTTCTGTCAGGCTTTAGTTAGAATCAAGCCTGTGTTTAAACCTGTTGCTCTGCCATGGAGTTTGAATTTAGTTCTTAAAGTTCTTCAAGGGGTTCCGTTTGAACCTATGCATTCCATAGATATTAAGCTTCTATCTTGGAAAGTTCTGTTTTTAGTTGCTATCTCTTTGGCTCGAAGAGTTTCGGAATTATCTGCATTGCAATGCGACTCGCCTTATCTTGTTTTCCATGCTGATAAGGTGGTTTTGCGTACCAAACTTGGATTCCTTTCTAAGGTTGTTACTAATAGGAATATCAATCAGGAAATTGTTGTTCCTTCTCTGTGTCCTAATCTTTCCTCTAAGAAGGAGCGTCTGTTGCACAACTTGGACGTGGTTCGTGCTTTGAAGTTTTACTTGCAAGCAACCAAAGATTTCCATCAAACATCTTCTTTGTTTGTTGTCTATTCTGGAAAACGTAGAGGTCAAAAAGCTTTGGCTACCACTTTTTCTTTTTGGCTGAAAAGCATCATCCGTTTGGCATACGAGACTGCTGGACAGCAGCCTCCTGAATGGATTACAGCTCACTCTACTAGAGTGGTGGCTTCCACATGGGCTTTTAAAAATGATGCTTCTGTTGAACAGATTTGTAAGGCTGCGACTTGGTCTTTGCTTCATACCTTTTCCAAATTTTCCAAATTTGATACTTTTGCTTCTTCAGATCTATTTTTGGGAGAAAAGTTCTTCAAGCAGTGGTGCCTTCTGTTTAACCATCTGTCTTGACCCTCCCGTTCATCCGTGTCCTGTAGCTTTGGTATTGTATCCCACAAGTAAAGGATGAATCCGTGGACTCGTCGTACCATATAGAAGAAAAGTAAATTTATGCTTACCTGATAAATTAATTTCTTCTATGGTACGACGAGTCCACGGCCGGCCCTGTCATTTTAAGACAGATTATATTTTTTGATTTTAAACTTCAGTCACCTCTGCACCTTGTAGTTTCTCCTTTTTCTTCCTGTACCTTCGGTCGAATGACTGGGGGGTGGAGCTAAGGGAGGAGCTATATAGACAGCTCTAGTGTGGTGCTCTTTGCCACTTCCTGTTAGCAGGAGGATAATATCCCAGAAGTAAAGGATGAATCGTCGTACCATAGAGGAAATTAATTTATCAGGTAAGCATAAATTTACTTTTTCGGCTAAGGAGTGTTATCCACTTTGCTTACGAGATAGCGGGACATAAACCTCCTCAGAGGATTACGGCTCATTCTACTAGAGCAGTGGCTTCCTCTTGGGCCTTTAAGAACGAGGCCTCTATGGATCAGATTTGTAAGACGGCTACCTTGTCCGCCTTATATACTTTTTCTACATTTTTCTAAATTTAGGTTTTGCAGGCAGTGGTGCCCTCAGATTAGTGTCCGCCTCTCTTTTTGTCCCTCCCGTTATCATTCAGTGTCCTCTAGAGCTTGGGTATAAGTTTTCTAACAGTAAGGAATGATGCCGTGGACTCTCCTTATATTAAGAATGAAAACATAAATTATGCTTACCTGATAATTTAATTTCCTTCTGTATAAGGAGAGTCTACGGCCCCCGCCCGTGTTCTCCGATGGGCGGCCCTCTAAATTATATTTTTCTTTTGGCACCATTTATACCCTGATATTTCTCCTACTGTTCCTTGTTCCCTCGGCAGAATGACTTGGGGAAGTGGGAAAGGTATTTAAGCCTTTGGCTGGGGTGTTTTGCCTCCTCCTGGTGGCGAAGTTCAGTATTTCCCAACCGTAAGGAATGATGCAGTGGACTCTCCTTATACAGAAGGAAATTAAATTATTTGGTAAGCATAAGTTATCGGGTTTTATTTCCTTCTGTAAGGTTTAACAATTTATATAATTTACCTGCTGCTAATATTGATTTGTGGGAAACCGTTCCCAAGGTTGATGGGGCCATTTCCATTCTGATTAATCATACTACTATTCCTTTGGAAGACAGTACTACTTTTAAAGATCCTTTAGATAGAAAATTAGTGTCTTTTCATAGAAGGGCCTTTTTACAAGCAGGGTATATTCTCAGGCTAGCTATTTCTATTGTTGATGTGGCTGCTGCTTCTACTTACTGATTGTCTAGTCTTTCAAAACAGTATTCTAATGACTCTGCTAGAGCAAATCTTCTGGGTTTGCTTATAGGGACATAAGGGCTAATTAATTAAAAATAGTTTGCATAAAAAATTGTTTAAAAATTGCTTAAAAGTAAGAAAAATAAATAAGCAAAATGAATGGCATAGCTAAGCTGCCTGGAGTAGCAAACTCCACCCCCCTATCAGTGTTTAGACACAGGTATTGTATTTCAACTGAGTTCACAGCTTTTAGGCATGCTCCAGCAGATAATCCCTATGCATGTGTGCATTCTGCCAAACAACGCTATATATAGATACAGCCATATAAGGAAATGTGTGGGGGTAGTTAGAGTTTTACAATTCAGAAACTAAAAACAAAGGGTTAATGGCGAGGCACTCCAGTATAAATAAGCAAGACCCCTCTGCTTCAGTCTGGTGACCTAGTGCTAACTGGAACAAGTCAAAGAAGCGTAAGAAATCTATCCCTACTATCAAGACTGCTTGAAGGTGTAGCCCCTGATCCAGAAGTTCTGGTAGGGGGCAAAATAAGCCTCTTTCAGTAGGCTTGGCTTCAGTCTGTTCCAGATTCGCTGGGTTCTGAATATAGTTTCTCACAGATTTTAAATAGGATTCAGAACAGGCCTCCCAGAGGAAGGTTTTTTTCTGTCCAATGTTCCAAGGAATGCTGTAAAAGCTCAAGCTTTTTTCAAGTGTTGTCTCAGATCTGGAAGCTATGGAGTGATTGCTCCAGTTCCTTTGCAGGAACAGGAGATGTGATTTTATTCATATTTCTTCATTGTTCCAAAGAAGGAAGGTACTTTCAGACCAGTTCTGGATCTGAAAGCTCTGGACGTGTTTGTAAGAGTTCCCTCATTCAAAATGGAAACTATTTAGAGTTTTCTGCCTTTTGTTCAGAAACAGCATGGTTGGAGGATCAATTTTCCAGATAGTTATTTGGTTCCTCAGACAAAGGTAACTTTTTTGGTTTTCAAATAGATTCAGTGTCCATGAGTATTTCTCTAACATAGTAGAGAAGGTTAAAATTGGTTTCAGTTTGTCTGAACCTTTTGTTTCTTTTTTTTCCCCCCTTGGTTGTTTTTTATATGGAAGTCATATGTCTCATGAGCAATTCAGTTTGCTTGTTTTCACATGAGGCCTCTTCATCTTTGTATGCTGCATCAATCACTGAGCTGTCTCAAAGAATATTTCTTTCATGTAATTAGCAAGAGTCCATGAGCTAGTGACGTATGGGATATACATTCCTACCAGGAGGGGCAAAGTTTCCCAAACCTCAAAATGCCTATAAATACACCCCTCACCACACCCACAAATCAGTTTTACAAACTTTGCCTCCTATGGAGGTGGTGAAGTAAGTTTGTGCTAGATTCTACGTTGATATGCGCTCCGCAGCAGGTTGGAGCCCGGTTTTCCTCTCAGTGTGCAGTGAATGTCAGAGGGATGTGAGGAGAGTATTGCCTATTTGAATTCAATGATCTCCTTCTACGGGGTCTATTTCATAGGTTCTCTGTTATCGGTCGTAGAGATTCATCTCTTACCTCCCTTTTCAGATCGACGATATACTCTTATTTATATACCATTACCTCTGCTGATTTTCGTTTCAGTACTGGTTTGGCTTTCTACAACATGTAGATGAGTGTCCTGGGGTAAGTAAATCTTATTTTCTGTGACACTCTAAGCTATGGTTGGGCACTTTTTTTATAAAGTTGTAAATATATGTATTCAAACATTTATTTGCCTTGACTCAGGATGTTCAACATTCCTTATTTCAGACAGTCAGTTTCATATTTGGGATAATGCATATGAATAAATCAATTTTTTTCTTACCTTAAAAATTTGACTTTTTCCCTGTGGGCTGTTAGGCTCGCGGGGGCTGAAAATGCTTCATTTTATTGCGTCATTCTTGGCGCTGACTTTTTTGGCGCAAAAAATGTTTTTTTCTGTTTCCGGCGTCATACGTGTCGCCGGAAGTTGCGTCATTTTTGACGTTCTTTTGCGCCAAAAGTGTCGGCGTTCCGGATGTGGCGCCATTTTTGGCACCAAAAGCATTTAGGCGCCAAATAATGTGGGCATCATTTTTGGCGCTAAAAAAAAAATAAAAAAAAATATGGGCGTCACTATTGTCTCCACATTATTTAAGTCTCATTTTTTATTGCTTCTGGTTGCTAGAAGCTTGTTCACTGGCATTTTTTTCCCATTCCTGAAACTGTCATTTAAGGAATTTGATCAATTTTGCTTTATATGTTGTTTTTTCTATTACATATTGCAAGATGTCCCACGTTGAAACTGAGTCAGAAGATACTTCTGGAAAATCGCTGCCTGGGGCTGGAGCTACCAAAGCTAAGTGTATCTACTGTAAACTTATGGTATCTGTTCCTCCAGCTGTTGTTTATACTGTTTTGTCATGACAAACTTGTTAATGCAGATAATATTTCCTTTAGTACTGTTACATTACCTGTTGCTGTTCTGTCAACATCTAATACTCAGAGTGTTCCTGATAACATAAGAGATTTTGTTTCTAAATCCATTAAGAAGGCTATGTCTGTTATTCCTCCTTCTAGTAAACTTAAAAAGTCTTTTAAAACTTCTCATTTTTCAGATGAATTTTTAAATGAACATCATCATTCTGATAATGGTTCTTCTGGTTCAGAGGATTCTGTCTCAGAGGTTGATGCTGATAAATCTTCATATTTATTTAAAATGGAATTTATTCGTTCTTTACTTAAAGAAGTCCTAATTGCATTAGAAATTGAGGATTCTGGTCCTCTTGATACTAAATCTAAACGTTTAGATAAGGTTTTTAAATCTCCTGTAGTTATTCCAGAAGTTTTTCCTGTCCCTAGTGCTATTTCTGAAGTAATTTCCAGGGAATGGAATAATTTGGGTAATTCATTTACTCCTTCTAAACGTTTTAAGCAATTATATCCTGTGCCATCTGACAGATTAGAGTTTTGGGACAAAATCCCTAAAGTTGATGGGGCTGTCTCTACTCGTGTTAAGCGTACTACTATTCCTACGGCAGATGGTACTTCCTTTAAGGATCCTTTAAGATAGGAAAATTGAATCCTTTCTAAGAAAAGCTTACTTGTGTTCAGGTAATCTTCTTAGACCCGCTATATCTTTAGCGGATGTTGCTGCAGCTTCATCTTTTGGTTAGAAGCTTTAGCGCAACAAGTAACAGATAATAATTCTCATAGCATTTTTATTCTTCTTCAACATGCTAATAATTTTATTTGTGATGCCATCTTTGATATCATTAGAGTTGATGTCAGGTATATGTGTCTAGCTATTTTAGCTAGAAGAGCTTTATGGCTTAAAACTTGGAATGCTGATATGTCTTCTAAGTCTACTCTGCTTTCCCTTTCTTTCCAGTGTAATAATCGTTTTTCGTTCCTTTCGTCACAACAAGGAACAAAAACCTGATCCTTCATCCTCAGGAGCGGTATCAGTTTGGAAACCATCTCCAGTCTGGAATAAATCCAAGCCTTTTAGAAAATCAAAGCCAGCTCCTAAGTCCACATGAAGGTGCGGCCCTCATTCCAGCTCAGCTGGTATGGGGCAGATTACGTTTTTTCAAAGAAATTTGGATCAATTCCGTTCTCAATCTTTGGATTCAGAACATTGTTTCAGAAGGGTACAGAATTGGCTTCAAGATAAGGCCTCCTGCAAAGAGATTTTTTTCTTTCCCGTGTCCCAGTAAACCCAGCGAAGGCTCAAGAATTTCTGTGTTTCAGATCTAGAGTTGACTGGAGTAATTTTGCCAGTTCCAGTTCTGGAACAGGGACTGGGGTTTTATTCAAATCTCTTCATTGTACCAAAGAAGGAAAATTCCTTCAGACCAGTTCTGGATCTAAAAATATTGAATCGTTATGTAAGGATACCAACATTCAAAATGGTAACTGTAAGGACTATCCTGCCTTTTGTTCAGCAAGGGCATTATATGTCTACAATAGATTTACAGGATGCTTATCTGCATATTCCGATTCATCCAGATCACTATCAGTTTCTGAGATTCTCTTTCCTAGACGAGCATTACCAGTTTGTGGCTCTGCCGTTTGGCCTAGCTACAGCTCCAAGAATTTTTACGAAGGTTCTCGGTGCCCTTCTGTCTGTAATCAGAGAACAGGGTATTGTGGTATTCCTTATTTGGACGATATCTTGGTACTTGCTCAGTCTTCGCATTTAGCAGAATCTCATACGAATTGACTTGTGTTGTTTCTTCAACATCATGGTTGGAGGATCAATTTACCAAAAAGTTCATTGATTCCTCAGACTCAGGTAACCTTTTTAGGTTTTCAGATAGATTCAGTGTCCATGACTCTATCTTTGACAGACAAGAGACGTCTAAAATTGATATCAGCTTGTCGAAACCTTCAGTCACAATCTTTCCCTTCGGTAGCCTTATGCATGGAAATTCTAGGTCTTATGACTGCGGCATTGGACGCGATCCAATTTGCTCGTTTTCACATGCGGCCTCTTCAGCTCTGTATGCTGAACCAGTGGTGCAGGGATTACACAAAGATATCTCAATTAATATCTTTAAAACCGATTGTACAACACTCTCTGACATGGTGGACAGATCACCATCGTTTAGTTCAGGGGGCTTCTTTTGTTCTTCCAACCTGGACTGTAATTTCAACAGATGCAAGTCTTACAGGTTGGGGAGCTGTGTGGGGGTCTCTGACAACACAAGGGGTTTGGGAATCTCAGGAGGTGAGATTACCGATCAATATTTTGGAACTCCGTGCAATTTTCATAGCTCTTCAGTCTTGGCCTCTTCTAAAGAGAGAATCGTTCATTTGTTTTCAGAACAGACAATGTCACAACTGTGGCATACATCAATCATCAAGGAGGGACTCACAGTCCTCTGGCTATGAAAGAAGTATCTCGAATTCTGGTATGGGCGGAATCCAGCTCCTGTCTAGTTTCTGCGGTTCATATCCCAGGTATAGACAATTGGGAAGCGGATTATCTCAGTCGCCAAACGTTACATCCGGGCGAATGGTCTCTTCACCCAGAGGTATTTCTTCAGATTGTTCAAATGTGGGGTCTTCCAGAAATAGATCTGATGGCTTCTCATCTAAACAAGAAACTTCCCAGGTATCTGTCCAGATCCAGGGATCCTCTAGCGGAAGCAGTGGATGCGTTGTCACTTCCTTGGAAGTATCATCCTGCCTATATCTTTCCGCCTCTAGTTCTTCTTCCAAGAGTAATCTCCAAGATTCTGAAGGAATGCTCGTTTGTTCTGCTGGTGGCTCCAGCATGGCCTCACAGGTTTTGGTATGCAGATCTTGTCCGGATGGCCTCTTGCCAACCGTGGACTCTTCCGTTAAGACCAGACCTTCTGTCACAAGGTCCTTTTTTCCATCAGGATCTCAAATCCTTAAATTTAAAGGTATGGAGATTGAACGCTTGATTCTTAGTCAAAGAGGTTTCTCTGACTCTGTGATTAATACTATGTTACAGGCTCGTAAATCCGTATCTAGGGAGATATATTATAGAGTCTGGAAAACGTATATTTCTTGGTGTCTTTCTCATCATTTTTTCCTGGCATTCTTTTAGAATTCCGAGAATTTTACAGTTTCTTCAGGATGGTTTGGATAAAGGTTTGTCTGCAAGTTCCTTGAAAGGACAAATCTCTGCTCTTTCTGTTCTTTTTCACAGAAAGATTGCTAATCTTCCTGATATTCATTGTTTTGTACAAGCTTTGGTTCGTATAAAACCTGTCATTAAGTCAATTTCTCCTCCTTGGAGTTTGAATTTGGTTCTGGGGGCTCTTCAAGCTCCTCCATTTGAACCTATGCATTCTTTGGACATTAAACTACTTTCTTGGAAAGTTTTGTTCCTTTTGGCCATCTCTTCTGAATTTTCTGCTCTTTCTTGTGAGTCTCCTTTTCTGATTTTTCATCAGGATAAGGCGGTGTTGCGAACTTCTTTTTAATTTTTACCTAAGGTTGTGAATTCTAACAACATTAGTAGAGAAATTGTGGTTCCTTCATTATGTCCTAATCCTAAGAATTCTAAGGAGAAATCATTGCATTCTTTGGATGTAGTTAGAGCTTTGAAATGTTATGTTGAAGCTACTAAGAATTTCCGAAAGACTTCTAGTCTATTTGTTATCTTTTCCGGTTCTAGGAAAGGTCAGAAGGCTTCTGCCATTTCTTTGGCATCTTGGTTGAAATCTTTAATTCATCATGCTTATGTCGAGTCGGGTAAAACTCCGCCTCAAAGGTTTACAGCTCATTCTACTAGGTCAGTTTTTACTTCCTGGGCGTTTAGGAATGAAGCTTCGGTTGATCAGATTTGCAAAGCAGCAACTTGGTCTTCTTTGCATACTTTTACTAAATTCTACCATTTTGATGTGTTTTCTTCTTCTTAAGCAGTTTTTGGTAGAAAAGTACTTTAGGCAGCTGTTTCAGTTTGATTCTTCTGCTTATAATTTCAGGTTTTTTTCATTATAAGTTTTAAACTTTGTTTGGGTGTGGATTATTTTCAGCGGAATTGGCTGTCTTTATTTTATCCCTCCCTCTCTAGTGACTCTTGCGTGGAAGATCCACATCTTGGGTAGTCATTATCCCATACGTCACTAGCTCATGGACTCTTACTAATTACATGAAAGAAAACATAATTTATGTAAGAACTTACGTGATAAATTCATTTCTTTCATATTAGCAAGAGTCCATGAGGCCCACCCTTTTTTGTGGTGGTTATGATTTTTTTGTATAAAGCACAATTATTCCAATTCCTTATATTTATGCTTCGCACTTTTTTCTTATCACCCCACTTCTTGGCTATTCGTTAAACTGATTTGTGGGTGTGGTGAGGGGTGTATTTATAGGCATTTTGAGGTTTGGGAAACTTTGCCCCTCCTGGTAGGAATGTATATCCCATACGTCACTAGCTCATGGACTCTTGCTAATATGAAAGAAATGAATTTATCAGGTAAGTTCTTACATAAATTATGTTTTTTGTATCCCAGTGCAAGCCAGCCTGTAAATTGGTGACTGGATTATCAGTTTATTATTCAGGGGGCTTCTTTTGCTCTTTTGCAGACTTTCTCAGTCGCTAGTCTCTACATCCAGGGGAGTGGTCTCTTAACCAGGATGCGTTAAGGTGAATATTAAACTACTTTCTTGGAAAGTGTTATTTATTTTGGCTCTTTCTTCTGCTGGAAGAGTTTCCGAGTTATCTGCTCTATCCTGTTATCCTCCTTATCTGATTTTTCATCAGGATGATTAAGGCAGTTTTACACTCTTTTTTTATTTTTTGCCTAAGGTTGTTTATTTAGATATAATTAGCAGAGAGATTGTTGTTCCTTCTTTGTGTCCTAATTTTAAGAGTGCTCCAGAGAGATCTTTGCATTTTTTGGATGTTGTTAGGGCATTTAAATATTACATTGATGCTACTAAGGACTTTAGACAAACTTCTATTTTGTGCATTCGTTTTTCTGGTTCTATGAAAGGTCAAAAAGTTTCTGCTGTTTCTTTGGCTTTTGGGTTAAAACTTTTGATTCACAAGGTTTACTTTGAGGCAGTTTAGCCTCCACCGCAGCGGATTACTGCTTATTCTACTAGGTCAGTTTCAACTTCTTGGGTTTTCAAGAATGAGGCTTCAGTTTACCAAATTTGCAAGGCAGCTATTTGGTCTTCTTTGCATACTTCTACCATTTTTTTATGTTTTTTGCTTCTCCTGAAGCGGCATTTCAAGCAGCTGTCTCAGTTTGAGTTTTTGCCTGTTTGATTTATTTTAAGTGCATTTAAAAAAATAAAAAAAATTTTGGGGTTGTGGATTTAATTTCTCAGTGAATAAGGATGCTTTTTAAATCCCTCCCTTTATGGTATTACTCGTGGACTCCAGAGCTTGGGTATTAGTTCCCAGGAGTAATCAATCGTGGAATAACTACCTGTGTGAAAGAAAACAAAACATAATTTATGCTTACCTGATAAATTAATTTCTTTCATGGTGGTGTCCACAAAAAAAACCCCACCCTTATGTTTTTTTTGGGGGGGGGGCGGTGACTTTTTCTTTATTACATCTTTTTTTTCCCTGCTCCTCTTATGACTTATTCCTTTTCTTACCTCACTTTGCTTGGCTATATGTTAGACTGAAGTATGTGTGAGGTGGGATGGGTTTTATTGGGCTCTTGGGGCTTGGGAATCTTTGCCTTCTCCTAGTGGTAGAGAAGAGTAATTCCCAGGAGTAATGGATCGTGTACTCTCACCATCATGAAAGAAATGAATTTATCAGGTGAGCATAAATAATGTTTTTAATGTGCTCCCTACCAAAAGGCAGTGATCTGCCTCCATTTAAGCATGCATATTAATTGCAATATCCACTTATAAAACCATGTACACATGACAAACTTTCAACGCTTTGCTAAGAATATATATTCAGTGTTCTCCACAGAACATTATGAAGAAAAATGAAAAGAATATTATAGCACCAAGAGGGTAAAAAATTAAATGCACTGGCTCCTCTAAAATCTCCTAATCAGATTCTAAACAAATATGGGCTATAAGAAGAGCGCTAAATTGCATTAATAACATTTATTACATAAACATATACAGATGTGCATATATATAGCAGTGAATTAAAATGATCAGAGGGATCCCAATGATAAAAATAAAAAATACATAATGTGAGAAAAAGTGTCCAAATATAAAAAAACCCGCGTTTCAGCCCTTGGATATGGGGCCTTTATCAATGAAACACGTTGACTATAATTTTCTAGTGTGTATTTCAGAACTTCTGGTTAGCAGATACTTTGTTTGCACTTTATGCAACATTTTTAAGACATTGTACTCCCTGTCTATAACTCAGTCCAGATTGGAATGCATGGAAATAACTGTTTGCAGAAAAATGCAAGTGAAGTCTGTGTTGTGTAATTGTTTTATTAGGTCTATAATGCTGTTTATCAAATGTTTTTGTTCATTTAACTTAGTTTAATTATATATTCTGTGTTGTGTGATTATTTTATTAGGTTTATAATGCTGTCTAGCATTTAAAGTCTTCATTTCAAAGCTTTTAAAATAATGTATTAGGTGTCACTTATGACAATTTTGAGAGGGGCCTGGAACCTATCTCCCTCACTTCCCTTTGACTTACATTATAAACTGGGTTTCAAATTACAACGGTTTCGATTTGCAACCATTCCTTCTGGAACCTAACCCCGGCGTAATCTGAGGGATATATGTATATATGTGTGTATATATGTGTATATATATATATATATATATATATATATATATATATATATATATATATATATATATATATATATATATAACCAAAAAGGTCATGGGGAGAACACAGATGCCTTCTGGCATTAAGTTTGTGTTAGCAGTCCATTTACATGTTAAGTGCCTCAAATTCTAAGCTATTACACTCCATTAGAAAGCCTTTTTATCTTATGCTTTTCAGGGGGCTTCACATTTATTTCACTAATATTTTTAATCCCGACCGCTCTGTCCCCTCAAAGTGCAGTAATTCCAAAGTTCACAACTGAACAGTAATACCTACATGTGCTATAACAGACTGGGTCAATAGACTCACCCAGCTAAACACACAATATTTACTCAAAAACAAGAGGCATTTGAGGGGTTTTTTAAATGTAGATGTTAGAATATTTGTATGATTTAAGTGGTTAATTGTCCTTTTAAAATGCTATATTTTGTGCAATGAAAAAGCTCATTATGTTTTGCATACATTTATAATTCATTAAGTGAAAAAATTGTGTTTGCACATATTAGGTCATCAGCATTGAATCTATTAACCTTCATGTTTTGATTTTGCTTTGGTCACATAGCTTTAGTTCTGAGATACGCCCATAGCTTTAATTTCGAGATTCACCCCTTTAAAAGCAATTGAAACTTTGGGATCTTCTAATTTTTCTCGTGCTACACCAGACTTTCTTGTAATAATGTAATTTGATATGTACTATTGTAACAGTACTACCAATTTAAAGGGTTAAATGGGTTGGAATTGCTTAGAATATAAAGCTGCATATGATATTATTGCAGGGAAAGTGTCATGGTTTGGAATATGGCTATTGGCAGAATTCAGACACATCCTAGTAATTCTGCCATTCACTATATGTTTTTGTCACTTCATATCCCATCACCTAAATGAAGTCAATTGAATAATATTTTACGTGTTGTAACTTTTAGAAATTAAACACTTATATTTTGTATAAATTTGTGTTTGACCCCCACTCCATAGAGAAGCCAACAAGCAAATGTTGCTACTTAAAAATGCTGTAAAACAATAGCTGGTTTAGGCAGTTTGCTGAATGTTGTAGAGATGTTGCTTTTTGGATTCTCTAGGGAATGTGATACAAAGTGTAATGCTTACACAAAGCGGAACGTGTTGTATGTTCCAGAAAGATACGCGCTATATTCTTATACACTCTTTGAAAATAATTTTAATGCTTTTATAATTAGCAAGATTTTAATTGTGTAAAATGTCAATGGTTTTAAAAGATAGGAAAAATTAACTTTTTTTTTTTTATTATTCTGTTTCTTACCTTGTTGTCCATTGCTTGGTTGTATCTACTTCCATTACATAAATCCTGAAAGTTTTAGTCTTTTATTCAGAGTATGACACAATTTCCCATGCTAGATATTTGCTTCTTATATTATTATTTTTATTATCATTTGTTAAGCGCTATCAAATTCTGTAAAGCTGGGTACATGAGAAGTAGTAACACAATGACACCTACTGTAGTAAAATAGAGAATCAGATACGTATAATGGGCTAAATAAAACAAATTAATCCAAGAGGAGGGCACTGCTCCAACAGGCTGATCCATTATACGATTCTGCGGTACAAAACTTTGATAAAACAGCCATTGTTAAGGAGACACTAGTTGATTTGTATTCCAGTATAGTTCTTCAGATTTGGTTGAATTAACCAAACATTTTTTTAATGAAAATGAGTAGGCAAGAGGTTTGTTTCTCTGTATTATAGTATTTTTTATTAACCTTTTGTACCCCAAAACTGGTAAGTCACATTCTAATTCCTAACTGCTTATCAGCGCAAACATAATAGTATTAAAGGGAAAGTGATGTCAAAATTTAAGTTTCATGATTCACTTAGTGAGTGCAGTTTTAAACAACTTTCCAATTTACTTCTATTACATTTTCTTTATTCACTTGGTATCCTTTGTTGAAAATTATATATTATATGGCAATTTCCATCTTAATGGGAGGAGAGTCCACTTCTTCATTCATTACTTGTGGGAATGAAGAACCTGGCCACCAGGAGGAGGCAAAGACACCCCAGCCAAAGACTTAAATACCTCCCCCACTCCCCTCATCCCCCAGTCATTCTTTGCCTTTAATCACAGGAGGTTGGCAGAGAAGTGTCGGAAGATTTGAAGTAGTCTCTTATGGAGAGTAGTACTCTTCGCAATGGGACTTGACTTTTAAGTAGTCCTGTCAGCCTCTCAGTGAGAGCATGGGGGAATGTTAGAGTTCGGAGATGCAGGGAGAGTCTTTCTGCGAAACCATCCCTGTCACACTTGAAAGGCCGTGTTCCTGTTTCACGGCATAGATTCTGGTAAGATCGTTTCATTTATACACATATAATGTAAGAAGACAGGGTCACAGTGTGTCTCCTTTTATCTGTATAGAATCAAGGGTAATACCCTAGGAAAAGGGGTTATTGAAAAGGGGGAGGATTTGTGCATAATATTATTATTATTTTGTTTAATGCTGCGACGTGTGAGATGAGGCTCTGTCAGTGTGTGAACAGTCAGTTTTCTTAGCGAGAGTTCGATGCAGCCCTTTTTTTTTTTTTTGGTGCGTTTCCTCTCGAGTGCAGAGGCGTCCTGCATGGCACTCCATGTGACCGGGTGTGGCCTCTTTACCTTCCTCTCTCTTGACCGGCGTTTGTTGAAGACAAAGCAGTTTCTCTGTGGTCCGGGTCATAGAAGGTGGTGAGTGCCCCGGCCATTGGGATATAAAGATGCCATTTATTTTCTATCTAGTCCACAATAAAAGCGTAAGCTATGGAGGACTCTGATATGTTTAATTAAACCAAATAACTGTCTATTGTGAGGAGGTTCCGGTTGATCCGCATGCTCAACTTTGTTCCACATGCTTTGATAAAATTGCAATATCTAAAAAGAATAAGATATTTAGTACAACTGAGCCGTCCACGTCTGAGGGTTCTCCGTCCCGCGAGGTGCGTTCCCTACACTCATCTCCGATTGCAGATGCAGCTCCCCAGGGCACAACTAATCCTCCTGTGGGAGGGGCCCTTTGGCCGCCGGATTTTGCTGCTCAGTTACAAATGGCAGTTTCTGCTTTCTTCAATGCCTTACCACGCCCTGCTAAGCACAAGCGAAAGGTGAAACATAGCTATCGTCCCAGGGGTCATCTACTCCGCTGGATGTCTCTGACAGATTAACCGCTGATGAAGACGACTCAGACTCCTTGGAGGACATTTTTTTTCAGAGTTGGAATCGACGACTTCTAGGCCTCGGTCTGCGGAGGAGTAAGATTTTAAATTTAAGATGGAGCATTTGCACTTTTTGCTGAAAGAGGTGCTTGCTACGTTGGAGGTTCCTGAATCGAAACTGCCGGAGGAACCTTCGATCCCTAAACTAGATAGGGTTTTACGAGGACAGGGTGGTGCCTCAGGCTTTCCCTGTCCCCATAAAAAGGGCTAATATTATTAAGAATGAATGGGAGAAACTTAGTTAGTCCTTTTCCCCCTCTACATCTTTTAAAAAGCTATTCCCTGTTCCGGACTCGCAGCTTGAGCTGTGGGGGGCTATTACTAAGGTGGATGCTGCTATCTCCACGCTCGCTAAGCGAACGACTATAGCGCTCGAAGTTAGCGCTTCGTTAAAGGAGCCCATGGATAAAAAATTGGAGTCCATGTTGAGGAAAATGTTCCAAGTCACGGGGTTCTTTTTCAACCGGCAGCGGCAGTCGCTGCGGTGGCTGGAGCAGTTACCTATTGGTGCGATGCTCTGTCTGCTATGGTCGAGGTGGAGATTCCCCTTGAGAAGATACAGGAACTAATTAAGGCCTTAAGCGTAGCTCATTCGTTCATCTGTGATGCAAATATGCAGATTATTCGCCTGAATGCCAAGACATCAGGTTTTTCTGTTCTAGCCCATAGGGCTTTGTGGCTAAAGTCATGGTCCACGGACATGACTTCCAAGTCTAGATTACTTTCTCTCCCGTTTAAGGGGAAGGTTCTTTTTGGTCCAAGCCTTGACTCTATCATATCCACGGTCACGGGTGGCAAGGGTGCTTTCCTACTGCAGGATAAGAAGAATAAGCCTAAGGGGTCTACTTTTCGTCCCTTTCGTTCGGACAAGTCTCAACGCCAGCAGTCTGCCGCGAAAACAGAGCATTCCAAGGGATCTTGGAAACCAGCTCACTCTTGGAACAAATCCAAGCAGAGCAAGAAGCCCACCGAGACAAAATCGGCATGAAGGGGCGGCCCCCAATCCGTTTCTGGATCGCATAGGGGGCAGACTCTCTCTTTTTGCGGAGACCTGGATATGAGAAGTTCAGGACCCTTGGGTCAAGACTCATCCGCCCAGAGGCTGATTCCTCCTGTCAAACCTATCATCAAATCCAGTGAAGAGAGATGCCTTCCTAGGATGCACGAGGGATCTCTGGGAGTAATCTTCCCAGTCATTCAAACCTTTTCATGGTCCCAAAGAAGGAAGGCACGTTTCGCCCAATTCTGGACTTAAAGTGTCTAAACAAGTTTTTGTCAGTCCCATCGTTCAAAATGGAGACGATCAGGTCGATTCTGCCCCTTGTTCAAGAGACAATTCATGACCACAATAGATTTGAAGGATGCTTACCTTCACGTTCCAATACTCAGGGATTATTTCAGGTTCCTAAGATTTGCATTTCTGGACCAACACTTCCAGTTTGTGGCCCTACCATTCAGGCTGGCAACTGCCCCAAGAGTCTTTACGAAGGTTCTGGGAGCACTGCTCGCGGTATTGCAGTGGCTCCTTATCTGGACGATATCTTGGTCCAGGCTCTGTCTGCAGTCTCGCGGAGGAACACTTTAGGGCTCTTCGCCTTCTTTGATCCCATGGATGGAAAATAAACGAAGGAAAGAGTTCTCTGGTTCCCAGCAACAGGGTGGAATTCCTGGGTCCGATAATAGATTCCTTATCCATGAAGATATTCTTGACAGATCAGCGACGTTGCAAGATTACGTCCAGCTGTCTTGCCCTTCAGACCTCCTCAAGGACATCTGTAGCCAGGTGTATGGAGGTGATTGAGCTCATGGTATCCAGCTAGATGTCATTCCATTTGCCAGGTTCCATCTCAGGCCTCTTCAGTTGTGCATGTTGAGACAATGGAACGGTGATCACTCAAATCTATCCCAACAGATATCTCTGGACATCTCATATAACTGATATCTTCAAACGAGGGAATCCCTCTCTTGGCTGATCCATCCGGGACAACTGTCCCAGGGGACATCCTTCCTGAGACCATCCTGGGAGATTGTGACCACGGACGCAAGTATCAGGATGGGAGCTGTTTGGGGTACCAGAAAGGCACAGGGCAGGTGGACTCATGAGGAGTCAAGTCTACCGATAAATATTCTGGATTTCCGGGCGATATTCAATGCTCTGAGGGCTTGACCCCCACCCCCGGGGTTGTCTCGATTCATCAGGTTCCAGTGGGACAACGTTACCTCAGTGGCTTACATAAACCATCAGGGGGGGAACGAGATTCTCCCTAGCCATGAGGGAAGTTTCTTGGATTCTGGAATGGACAGAGAACCACAATTGTTCGCTCTCAGCTATCCACATTCCGGGTGTGGACAACTGTGAAGCGGATTTTCTCAGCACACAATAATTTCATCCAGGTGAATGGTTTCTCCATCCAGAGGTGTTCGCAGAGATCTGCAACAGATGGGGGACACGGGAGATAGACCTCATGGCGTCTAGCTACCCAGATACAGGTCACGGTCCAGGGATCCCCAGGCAGAGCTGATAGATGCCTTAGCGGTGCTCTGGGAGTTCAACCTACTTTACATTTTTCCACCGTTGCCACTTCTACCTCGTGTAATGGCCCGCATCAAGCAGGAGCAAGCTTTGGGCTATTCTGATTGCTCCGTCGTAGCTGTGGAGGACGTGGTTTGCGGATCTGGTGGGGATGTCATTATCTCCTCCATAGAGGTTACCCTGTCGAAGAGATCTGCTGGTTCAGGGTCCATTTCTACACCAAAATCTCAATTCTCTGAGGCTGACTGCCTCAGAGGAATCCGGTCACTCGGCACATCTATCATAAGGTGTGGATGACCTACTTGTCCTGTTGTGAGGAACGTGAATATCCCTGGCATAAGGTTAGGGTATCCAGGATTCTGGCCTTTCTCCAGGATGGACTGGATATGGGTCTTGCTGCCAGTGCCTTAAGGGTCAGATTTCGGCTTTATCTGTACTGTTACACAAGAAGCTAACGGAGCTTCCTGATATTCAGTCCTTTGTTCAGGCTCTGTCTAGGAACAGACCTGTCTTTAGAAATTCTGCTCCGCCTTGGAGCTTAAATTTGGTTCTTAAGATTTTGCAGAGGGCTCCGTTTGAGCCTATGCATGCGCTGACATTAAACTTCTTTCCTGGAAAGTCCTATTCCTACTGGCTATTACATTGGTTCGCAGAGTCTCTCTGAGTTAGCGGCCTTGCAATGTGAGCCTCCTTACCTGGTTTTCCACGCTGATAAGGCTGTTCTTCCCACTGGATTGGGTTTTCTTCCCAAGGTAATGTCGAATCGTAATATCAATCAGGAAATAGTAGTTTCTTCCTTGTTTCTTAACCCTTCTTCATCAAAGGAAAGGTTGCTTCATAATTTGAATGTGGTTCAGGACTTGAAGTTTTATCTTAAGGCCACGAAGGAATTCAGACAGACTTTGTCTTTATTTGTTGTGTATTCAGGGAAGCGCAAGGAGCAGAGGGCCTCTTCCACTTCACTATCTTTTTGGTTAAGGAGCATTATCTGTGTGGCCTATGAGACAATGGGACATAAGCCTGCTCAGAGGATTGCGCTCACTCAACTAGGGCTGTGGCCTCTTCTTGGGCCTTTAAGAACGAGGCTTCTATGGAGCAGATTTGTAAGGCGGGGACTTGGTCTTCTTTACATACTTTTGCAAAATTTTACAAATTTGATGTTTTTGCTTCAGCGGAAGCAGCTTTTGGGAGAAAGGTTCTGCAGGCTGTGGTACCCTCAGTTTAGGGTCCGCCTCCTTTTACCCTCCGTTTTTTTTATTCAGTGTTCTCTAGAGCTTGGGTATTTGTTCCCACAAGTAATGAATGAAGCAGTGGACTCTCCTCCCATTAAGATGGAAAACATAAATTATGCTTACCTGATAATTTAATTTCCATCTGTGGGAGGGAGTCCACTGCTCCTGCCCGTTTCTCCAGTGGGCAGACCTAAATTTAATTTTATTCTTCTGGCACCATTTATACCCTAATATTTCTCCTACTGTTCCTTGTTCCCTTGGCAGAATGACTGGGGGGTGAGGGGAGTGGGGAGGTATTTAAGCCTTTGGCTGGGGTGTCTTTGCCTCCTCCTGGTGGCCAGGTTCTTAATTTCCACAAGTAATGAATGAAGCAGTGGACTCTCCTCCCACAAATGGAAATGAAATTATCAGGTAAGCATAATTTGTTATTGTTTGCAACAATATTTGTAACACTGTTCTACATTGTTGAGCACTAGAGGGCAGCAGTGTTTGCAACGGCGTACATGTAATGCTTAAACATTTAAACCCTCCTTAGCCTATCTCGGTATGCTCTTTAACACAGGGTACCAAGAGAACTTAGTCATTTTAATTATAGAGCATGCAACTTTTCCATTTACTCCTATATGGATCACAAAAGTTAGAATTTTGACTTTAATGTTCTTTTAAAAATTCATAAGCACATGTTATATGCAACATTCAAATTAATATGACTCTTCTTTCTTTTTAGGACTTAATAATTAGCTCTTCAATTACCTCTTTTATGTCCATGGTTATCTACTTGATACGGTACGAATAAGAAGATAGAAATGCAGTGCTACAGAACTACTGAGTGAACTCTCCATGTAAAGAAATATTCTCGCAAGGGAAACTGGTGATGTTAATCATTCAGCTTGTACTCAGTCTACAGCATTGTTCTGTAGGGAGTCAAAGGAACGCTTCACCTGCAATATTGTTAACTGTATTTATGGACTGGCAGCTCTGATCAATTATGCTAATATAATTATTGATGCAAAGTAAATCCTTTTGTGTTGATGAAAATGAAGGGAATTTTACAAGATTGTTGTAAGAACTAATTTGCACTTGTTAGATGTTCTTTAAATAAATTATCTAGAATCAACAAAACATTTTGAATAATGTAATGAAAAAAAATGTACAGATATTTTTTAAAGCTGTAATTTTTGAATATTAAATTAACTTTCATTTGTTTCAAATGACAAATACAATTCTTGGTGAATTTCTTTACATTGTTAAGAGATGTTTAATTTTATGTGATACGTTTTTGTGCCTTTTTGTAAAGCAACTCTGTTTCTACATAAAATCCTTCTTTTCCATGAGAGCTTTGTTACAGCGATCTCACTCAGTGGAAGAAGAGTCAATTCAATAGTGGTACTGTGTATCACCAAGGGAACACTATTATTTAACATATTCTAATGTTCTTAAACTCCATTTTTAAAACGTGTTCAACTTCTAAAACTGTAAACGTTCACAATGAAAGAAACATTAAACACTAAATTAATGCAAAATATGATTTAGTCAATGCAAAGATTAACCTGTGAATAACATGCAGATGTATTTTTTGTGTGTATGTATGTGTATATATATATATATATATATATATATATATATATATATACACACACATACAAATATAACATTATTGACCATTGTCCATTTTCCCCCCATATTTAGCAAACTATGTCATATTTATAACTATTGTCAGTTATTTTTTTCAAGCTTATATCATCCTGAGGTGTGGTGCAAATTTGATACCGTTTTATAATGTGGCACTTCAAAATGTGGTCATAATTAATCAACAAGCACTAAAACACACTCATTTTCTGTGTGAGCTCTTTGGTTCCCACTTTCATGTATGTATTACTGTGTTGAAAGCTTAAGTAGTAGTAGTAAGTAGTAGTTCTTGATAAACTGATCTTAGAATTAATGTGTAATATTAGAATTATATTTTTTTTACAATCTTATATTTACCTTCCATGTACACAAATATAAAAATGGTACAATTTTGTACATGAGCCATTCAAACATTATTTAAACTATTGAGACTAATCTAAAAAAATCCAAAAAAGAACAAAAAACTAAATCTAATTTTGCAGTAAATTGTCATTAGTTTAAAATGGATGCTGCTTACACATTTTATTTTTTGTTTGTTTTAGAAGCAGGTTAAATTTTTCATTGTGTCCTTTTTTTTCTTTTCTTTGGTAACAGCACTTAGACCCACATTCCAGTCCATCAGAATTCCCATGTGAGGTGCTGCACACGGCTATTCATATAGTTTTTAGATTCAAATCAAAATTTAATATCTCACTTATCACAAGTTTTCAAATGAATTTGTGGCGCAATATCAACCCTTTTATTTTGCACAGAGATAATTCAACAGCAGTATTCCTAACCATCGGAAAACCCTGTAACAGCAGCCGTTTACTTAATTATTGTACTTATTTTATGGCCGTGACCTTGAACACTCTTTTTGGTCTGTTGTCCAGCATAACTTGTCTCTTTGCATGATAGGTTTTTTGGTGTTAAAGTTTAATTCAAAATATTAATATAATTAGAGGTTTCACTACAAACCTTGAGCTGAATGTAGTCATATGAATTTTCTTTTATGATTGCAAAGACATGTTTGGACATTTAAACACTTTTTTTAAAATTCAGAGTAATTAATTGAACACTTCATATTGAATATGAATTCATATTAATGTTTTAGTGGAAACCTGTAATCAAACATAGTGGGCAGCCATCATCAATATTGAATTTGCCACCGTGTTTTGCCTTCACTTATATAGGAGATATAAATTATATATATACTTGGTTTTTCTAGGGTGTTCTGCTGGATTGGAATGGGAGCCAAAATGTGGCGTGTCCACACATAATTATGAAGTCTTGTGCTGCTGTTGAAATTATAGTATAGTCCTTCCTCAGGAACTAGTCTTGTATGCAATGACATGGCTAGAAGTTGTATTAGCTCATAACTGCATTAATAATATTATCTTCTAGTCAGGTAATTCTGCTGTCATATCCTAAGCATATCTCTCATTAATAATGTGAAGTAATCAGTACTATCATTCTCCCTTTGCTGCTTGCTTTGTATTGTGCTCTGTGCCAATAAACATTTTCTTACAATGATTCCAGTTTGCATATTTTTTTTTTTAAACAACTTTAGTTCTAATACTACTGGTTTTAATAAGAAAATGATAGGGGTAAGATCAAATTAACATTTTAAAATAATGTTTACATAGTTGTTTAATTACAGACTAGTTCAACAAACACAGTTACTCAGAGCATATTTTGTCTGTCTAACTGCTGTTTTATTGACCAGGGATTCTGGGAATTGAAAACTGCAGCCAACAATGTTTCAGCTGGCTTATTTTGTATGACATTATACATATGCTTTGCCTCTTTCCTTTTTTTATATAGCATACAGTGTTCTGTGCACTTTTTTTCTAAAGTGCCCACAACTTTTTGCATCATGATTAAAAAGTTGGCTGTAAAGCTAAAGTTTATAAAAATATGAATTCAAAAGGTCAGGGTTTCTACAAAGAACAGCAGGCTATGTAAAATACATTGTGTATCAAACTTGGGGCGCGATCCGATATAGATCGCAGTTTGCGGCGCAAGCGAGGGAACCGGCGTCGCCCGCAGTTTTAGCTCGCAACTCGAGCTATCCCATATAAGTAGCCGTCAGATGCTAACGTGCCGTAAGTCTGACAAACCAGCGATGTCCAGAAATCTGCGTAAGTACAAATTTCTGGCGTCGCCAGTGACTTGCGCCACGTTAGAAACTGCCGGCGCCTATAAAACCTGACTAAAGTCTAAAACACCCGCACTGTCTAACACGCCTCCCTAACATAGCCCGACAAGTCTAACACGCCTCCCTAACATAGCCCGCACTGTCTAACCCTCTATCCGCTATCCCCCCTCACTATTCTAACAATAAAAAAGCTATTAACCCCTAAACCGCCGCTCCCGTACCCCGCCGCAACCTAATAAAGTTATTAACCCCTAAACCGCCGCTCCCGTACCCCGCCGCCAGCTATATTATATCTATAACCCCCTAAAGTGAGCCCCTAACACCGCCGCCATCTATATTAAAATTATTAACCCCCAATGTAAGCCCCTTACACCGCCGCCATCTCTATTAAAATGATTAACCCCTAATTTAATCTACCTACCCCGCCGCCAGCTATATTATCTATGTTAACCCTAAGTATATTATAGTTAATATAGGTATTACATTATATATATTAACTATATTAACCCTAATTATATTAGGGTTAATATAGTTAATATAGTTACTATAGTATTTATATTAACTATATTAACTCTATCTAACCCTAACACCCCTAACTAAATTTATATTAAATTAATCTAATTCATTTATAAACTAAAATATTCCTATTTAAATCTAAATACTTACCTATAAAATAAACCCTAAGATAGCTACAATATAATTAATAATTACATTGCTGATCCAATCAGCCAATCAGATTGAGCTCGCATTCTATTGGCTGATCATAACAGCCAATAGAATGCGAGCTCAATCTGATTGGCTGATTGGACCAGCCAATCGGATTGAACTTGAATCTGATTGGCTGATTCAATCAGCCAATCAGATTTTTTTAACTTAATTCCGATTGGCTGATAGAATCCTATCAGCCAATCGGAATTCGGCGGACGCCATCTTGGATGACGTCATTTAAAGGTACCTCATTCCAAGTTCAGTAGTCGACCGGGATGGATGCTCCGCAGCGGCGGAGCGAAGAAAGAAGATTGAAGATGCCACCGGAAGAATGAAGACTTTGCTGCCGCTTGGAGGAAGACGTCGCCGGAGGAAGAATTCTTCTTTGCCGCTTGGAGGAAGACATCGCCGGAGGAAGAATTCTTCTTTGCCGCTTGGAGGAAGACATCGCCCGGATCGGATCAGGAGTTCGGCCCGGTGTGGTGAAGACAAGGTAGGGAGATCTTCAGGGGGGTAGTGTTAGGCTTTTTTAAGGGGGGTTTGGGTGGTTTTAGAATAGGGGTATGTGGGTGGTGGGTTGTAATGGGGGGGGGTATTGTATTTGTATGCAAAAGAGCTGAATTCTTTGGGGCATGCCCCACAAAAGGCCCTTTTAAGGGCTGGTAAGGTAAAGAGCTTTGAAATTTGTTTAATTTAGAATAGGGCAGGGCATTTTTTTTATTTTGGGGGTTTATTATTTTATTAGTGGGCTTAGAATAGGTGTAATTAGCTTAAAAATCTTGTAATCTTTTTTTATTTTTTGTAATTTAGTGTTTGTTTTTTTTTGTAATTTAGTTTAGTTAATTTAATTGTATTTTTAGATAGATGTTTGTAGTTTATTTAATTTATTGATAGTGTAGGTGTATTTGTAACTTAGGTTAGGATTTATTTTACAGGTAATTGGGTAATTATTTTAAATAGGTAAATATTAAATAGTTAATAACTATTTAATAGCTATTATACCTAGTTAAAATAATTAACAATTTACCTGTAAAATAAATATTAACCCTAACATAGCTACAATGTAATTATTAATTATATTGTAGCTATCTTAGGGTTTATGTTATAGGTAAGTATTTAGATTTAAATAGGAATATTTTAGTTTATAAATGAATTAGATTAATTTAATATAAATTTAGTTAGGGGTGTTAGGGTTAGATAGAGTTAATATAGTTAATATAAATACTATAGTAACTATATTAACTATATTAACCCTAATATAATTAGGGTTAATATAGTTAATATATATAATGTAATACCTATATTAACTATAATATACTTAGGGTTAATATAGATAATATAGCTGGCGGCGGGGTAGGTAGATTAAATAAGGGGTTAATCATTTTAATAGAGATGGCGGCGGTGTAAGTGGCTTACATTAGGGGTTAATAATATTAATATAGCTGGCGGCGGTATAGGGGGATTAGGTTAGGGGTTAATAATTTTTATATAGGTGGCGGCGGTGTAAGGGGTCAGATTAGGGGATAGATAAGGTAGATGGCGGCGGTTTTAGGGGCTCACAGTAGGGGGTTAGTTTATGTAGATGGCGGCGGGGTCCGTGAGCGGCGGTTTAGGGGTTAATAACTTTATTAGGGATTTCGGGGGGGGGGATCGCGGTTGACAGGTAGATAGACATTGCGCATGCGTTTGGTGTTAGGTTTATTTTAGAAGATCGCGGTTGACAGGGAGATAGACATTGCGCATGCGTTAGGTGTTAGGTTTATTTTAGCAGCCAGTTTAGGGAGTTACGGGGCTCCAATAGTCAGCGTAAGGCTTCTTACGGCTGCTTTTTGTGGCGAGGTGAAAATGGAGTAAGTTTTCTCCATTTTCGCCACGTAAGTCCTTACGCTGCATATTGGATACCAAACTGCGCGGGTTTGGTATACCTGCCTATAGCCCAAAAAACTATGGGCGACGGCAGAAATATACGCGCGTAACTTCTAGGTTACGCCGTATATAGGATACCAAACCTGCGCAAATATTGGCGTCGCCGGCTTTTGCGGGCGACGATTTTTATCGGATCAACCCCTTGATCTGATGTGCTACCTATGAAAAAGCTTGTAATCCCAACTAAATTTACATACAATGTTACAAAGAACATTTGTGAATATAAGAAATTCAGTTAAGTATATTTGTAGGATATGTTATCCTTCATAAAAAAAAATATTGTCCTTGTGAAAACATAATTTATGCTTATCTGATAAATTAATTTATTTCATGGTTGTGAGAGTCCCCTCCCACCTCACTGCTAACTCAGTCTGACATATAGCCAAGCAAAAGACGTAGGAAAAGAAATGAGCAAGGGAAAAAAGATGTGCACAAAAATGAATCAACACCAAAAAATGAAGTGGGGTCTCGTGGACTCTCACCACCATGAAATAAATTAAATAATCAGGTAAGCATAAATGATGATTTCTTTCATACAGGTGGTGAGAGTCCTTGATCCATTACTCCTGTGAACTGATACCCAAGCTGTGGAGTACACAAGTAATGGATAATAAGGGCAGGTTAAAAAGAACATATTTTTTCACAGTGAAACAAAATTCACAACCCAAAAAGAACCCAAAGAAAAAACAAAGTAATAAGCAATTAAAATGACTAATAAGCAAAATCAATACTATCCTGAGACAACTGCCTGAATTACATTCTACCAAAGGCTGCCCCAGAAGAAACAAAACACATCAAAATGTGAAAGAATTTAGCAAAATTATACAACAAAAGACCAAGATGCTACCTTGCAAAATTGGTCAACAGAAGCCTCATTCTAAAAAGCTTAAGAAGTGGAAACTGATCTGATAGAATGGGCAAAAAAACGTCTATGTGGAGGCTGACCAACCTCCCAAGTAAGCCTTATTGATTAAAAGTATCAACCAAGAAGCCAAAGAAACGGCAGAAACTTTCTGTCCTTTTCTGGAACAGAAAAGTGAACAAACAAACTGGAAGTTTGTCTGAAATCCTTATAATACCCAAGCTTCATACAACATCCAAGATATGAAAAAGCCTCTCTGAAGAATTCAAGGATGGAGACATAAAGAAGGGACAATAATTTCACAACTTATAAAATCTGAAGACACAACCCTAGAACAAAAAATCAAATACAATCCACAAAACTGTTATCCTGATGAATGATAAGAAGAATCACATGAAAGAGCAGACAACTCAAACTCTTCTAGCAGAAGAGATAGCCAAAATAAATAAAAAAAATAAAAGAAATCAAAGCCTTACAAAAAAGAGGAATTGCTTAAGAACAGGTTAAATTCTAGCCGTAGTATGAATTGCAGAAAGGAAAACAATCTTATAGGGGAACAAAACTGAAAGAGCAGGAACCTAATCTTTAAAATAGCTGGCAGATAAATCTTATCTAAACCATCCTGCACAAGTATCAAAACCCAATGAATTCTAAAAGAATGCCAGGAAAAAAACATGATCTATGAATAAAAAAGTAAAGGCCCTCCAGTCCTTATGATAAATCTTCCTAGTCACAGGCTTGAAAGCCTATATCAAAACCTCAACAGAATCAGAGAAACTTCTCTGTCTGAGAACTGTTTATTCTCCATACCATTAAACTTAGAGAATCAAGATCTTGATGGAAAAACCAACCTTAAAGGGACATTATACACACTATTTTTCTTTGCATAAATGTTTTGTAGATGATACATTTATATAGAAAAAAAGAGGGGTAGTAAAGGCGCTATCGGCTAAAGATACCTATGTGTGGAAAAATATGGAATACAAACTAAAATGTATGCTTGTGAGCTACTGGGGGATAAATTAAAAGATTCGTACACACATTTGTAAACCCTATTTTAAACAGTAAATGG
The DNA here is from genome assembly GCF_027579735.1 of Bombina bombina. Classification (NCBI taxonomy): domain Eukaryota; kingdom Metazoa; phylum Chordata; class Amphibia; order Anura; family Bombinatoridae; genus Bombina; species Bombina bombina. The sequence continues at coordinate 756,270,771 of NC_069501.1, read as the reverse complement.
TGAATCTTACGGACAAGAAACAATGTGATGTGCAAGGTTAAATTGTGTCAACTAAAATAGCTGTATAACCGTAGATGGATACTTCAAATAAAATTCTATATAGACTACTAAGAGGTTAAAATATATGTATTTAATAAAGTGATAAAAAATCGATACAGATAAATTCTATTGTAAACATTGACGTAGGTGTATATATTATACTTTCTTCATATGAACACTGATATGACCCAGACAAATATGTCATTAATGTTGGGGTAAAAATATCAATATCCACTGATGGTTACAATTATGGGAAAAACCGTTTCCTATGTTCCCTTATAAAAAATATAATGTTGAACAGACTTAAAAATGAACAGACTTGAAAATATACCAATAAAAGCTTTTCCACTGACTTTTAAAATCAGTCTCTGAAATTCATAAGAATAATAAAAAGTTCGTAGGATAAAAGTTCATAGCAACTTGCTGAAATTCAGGATAGTTGTAAGGGTTAAACTTCTGCTCACCTAGTAACTCCACCCTTTTTACCTATATCAGTACCAGCACACCTGCAGACAAGTGCTTGGTAATTTGTTTTGTTCCTGAACTGCACGCTGTGCATATGGATTAACTTTGTTTGCCTTCTCTCCTAACTTGGATTATAAGTATAGGACGTCCTATTTCTCAAATTACTCTGAGCCTCAGATTCTAAGGAATCCTCTTCTATAATTCCCTTTGCAAAGAGAACTTTCATAATTACCCTCTGAACAGCTTCCAACTAAGGATTCAGCTGTTCCACCTCTCCCTTGAATAAACTGAACTCTGCTACAATTCTGCTGTCAGCATATCCTGTGCTGACAGGCAGATTCACTCAGTCTATTCAGAGGTAGGAGCTGCGCACACAGCCATCAGCATATCCTGTGCTGACAGGCAGATTCACTCAGTCTATTCAGAGGTAGGAGCTGCGCACACAGCCATCACGCTACCTAGTGCTGACAGGCAGATACACACTGGGTATTCAGAGGTAGGAGCTGCGCTGTGTATCATCACTCTCTCCAGTAACCCCTACTGTGCTGGACTGGTACTAACTTGGCATTTACACTTCTACCTATTACTTCTCTGTACTTATCTGACATCCAATCTGCTCAGACCAAAGGTGAAGTCACCAACACTTTTAGCACAACCTCAGATCTCTATACCATCTGACAAATATCAGACCTGAGTAATTACCACCTAATAATTAAATTCACTTTATTGCTTGAGTGTACCTGAATAGCTACGCTCCTAAAGAAGGTGAAACAACAACCACTTTTGTAAAACAATTCTGCAGCTGAGGTCTATATCCCAGTTCTAATCTTACAATAGTGAAGTGGTGCAATATTGAATCTCAAAAATGATGCCTTTTACGTCTGTTACATAGTAGCTTTCAGGATCGTGCCTTAATTGTGCTATTTGGACTGCAGGGTATCCAAATTCATCCTGCGTCCTATAGTTTGTATTTCAAAATAAACAGCTATAATGTGTTTTCGTACCTGGCAGCTTGCTCGTCCAGAGCCGGGTTGACCTCATATTTATATTTTAACGTTATTTTACACACAAACCTGCGTGCATCAGCACTAAGGGCAGGTGATAACAACAGCACAAAGAACTTTTAAGCCTTAACTATAGATGACACATTGGCGATAATCTCAAAAAGCGCTGTCACTATAGACCATTTGCTTACAGCATAGATGAGCCTCTGAGCACGGATTGGCAGTTGTGGATCGAGCCCCCAGATTTGCTGGTTGTGACATCAGACGCCCAAAGCACGAGACACACACTAACCGCAGCACATCACAGGAGGTTTTGGAACAATCATGGCTCTGGACGAGCAAGCTGCCAGGTACGAAAACACATTATAGCTGTTTATTTTGAAATACAAACGATAGGACGCAGGATGAATTTGGATACCCTGCAGTCCAAATAGCACAATTAAGGCACGATCCTGAAAGCTACTATATAACAGCCGTAAAAGGCATCATCTTTGAGATTCAATATTGCACCACTTCACTATCCTGAATTTCAGCAAGTTGCTATGAACTTTTATCCTACAAACTTTTTATTATTCTTATGAATTTCAGAGACTGATTTTAAAAGTCAGTGGAAAAGCTTTTATTGGTATATTTTCAAGTCTGTTCATTTTTAAGTCTGTTCGACATTATATTTTTTATAAGGGAACATAGGAAACGGTTTTTCCCATAATTGTAACCATCAGTGGATATTGATATTTTTACCCCAACATTAATGACATATTTGTCTGGGTCATATCAGTGTTCATATGAAGAAAGTATAATATATACACCTACGTCAATGTTTACAATAGAATTTATCTGTATCGATTTTTTATCACTTTATTAAATACATATATTTTAACCTTATAGTAGTCTATATAGAATTTTATTTGAAGTACACATCTACGGTTATACAGCTATTTTAGTTGACACAATTTAACCTTGCACATCACATTGTTTCTTGTCAGTAAGATTCACCATTTATTGTTTAAAATAGGGTTCACAAATGTGTGTACGAATCTTTTAATTTATCACCCAGTAGCTCACAAGCATACATTTTAGTTTGTATTCCATATTTTTCCACACATAGGTATCTTTAGCCGATAGCGCCTTTACTACCCCTCTTTTTTTCTAGTTCACATTTTAGATTGAAGGATCTAAATTTTATAGTAAGGAGTTTGATACCTCATATCTAACACCAGCGCACTATTATCCACTTTTTTGTTTATCACAATACATTTATATAGCCCACACAGTTTTTTTTGTTGTTGTTTTTTTTCTTATTTTTAAATAACATAACTCTGATTTTCAGATGCCTAACCAAGCCCCAAAGTTTTAGGAGAATACTGAGGTATACCTACTCTAGCTTTCTCCTGTTTGTTTAAAGAGTCTTTTCATATGCAGGGGGATGGGGGAGTGTCTGTTATTTCCCACTTAAAGTGGGTGTTCTAGTCATCTTTTAAACAGAGCTAAACTGGAAGTAAGTTTTTTATTTTTTATTTTTTTTATTTTTTTATTTGAGGTTCCAGTAAAGGCATATAAATCAGAATTTTTTTTTTACATCTCATAAAATAAGACTACATCTTTACAGAAGGCATGAACAGTAAAATAAAATAAAAAGAGAGGCACCAAGCCAACATTGTACATATAATGTAGACATAATATAGATAGAATGCCAATAATCTAGAAACCTTCTAACTAACACTATAGGCCTCTCTTGGGCCTTCATAAGCAATAGGAGATAATAAGATAAAAGAAGGTGTTTGTGAGCATAAGAGACCACTTATTGATCTCAATGAGAAACCTCGATTTTGTGGGATTTTAAACGACTCATCTTGGAAATGATGTTAATCATACTTGCTAAGCTGAGTATAATCGTGAGAGTCAATGCTGTGGGAGTGTATAGAAGCTATTGCTAGAGTGGGTATCTGAGAATGCTGCATAGGTAAGAAAAGCCGCAGATTTAGCCCTTCTTAAAAAAGAGGTACGTTATTATTATTGTTGGGGGGGGAGGTGGGCATTTAGGTTTGATAGATAATAAAAACTAATAATCATATTAATGGAACCTTAGTAACTACCAAAAATTAATACAAGTATGGACCTTGCACATTGCGAGATTCAAAAGGCATGGGAGAACTTAACACAGGAAAGAAAAGCCCATACTATAAATATATATAACCGAATAACTAGGATAGGGGAGACTACAGGTAATGGGGGGAGTAGTAAGAGCTTGATGGGACCAATTCAAATGGAGTTTATAAAATTACATAGATACAGAAACTGATTAGGTGCCAACCAAACACGGATAAACAGGGTCAATACGTAGGTCTCATGAATCTGCCATGTCCGCAAAACAATTGGAAATATGGTATTGAAAACATGGTCATAGCTTTACCATAAACACACATGCTGATTTGCATTACAATAGAAAACTATATCTGAAACATTACTATGGAGCTATGTATTTATAAAATAAGGGCATCACGCTGCCACGGCCGCTGGCAGCGATGCATCATGGGTAAATGTTACACCTAACCTCCATACATATATACATAGGTCATAAAAAACCGTAGACACAGAGATATTAAATAATGCAACACCTAAATTCTATCATAATCACAGTGGGTGCAAATAAACATTGGGAAGCCTAAAATTATAAAGCCTCAAACATATGTGGGCAGGGACCTGTGTGGAGCTCATATCTTTAGGCTATCAACATTGTACTCTAATAAAGTAGTATGTGGCTGCAGGTAGCAGCTTTAAAGAGGCATAGCAGACATACGGGACCTGTGATGATATATCAAAGTCCAACAGCAATTTAGGAGATCCTGTAAATGCTCAGCACCTATTGTAGGAACAAAGTAAGTCTCACCATATATTTAGAATGGTTAAGTCCCAGAAGAAAAAAAACAAACAAACAAACAGCCAATCCGTCCCTGTTTGAAGCATAGTATCAGTCTTATAAGGTTAGGAGAGACTGCTCTTCCCTTTCTCAATAGTTATATCATGCTCTATAACTCTATATAGCTGAATAAAAGACATATTCTTATGTGGCTATGGAAGAATGAGTCCCTAAACAGAAAAAGAATCAAAATAATTAAAAAAAAAAAAAAAAAAAACACACAAGGGAAAACATAGTCGTTATTAGCCTTCAGAATCAATTCTATCAGGATCATACTCAGACACAAGGGCAATTACGTTTAGAGGACAGCAAGATGAAATGTGAATGTCCAACATATCTTACGCAATGTCTCAGGGCCCAGAACCTACTAGTGTTGGGATTATCTTGCTTGATAGTAGGTCAAGCTTACAAAAGAGCCAATTATAAGGTCTTCATACTTGCAGGGCATGCAGTGTTGGAAGAAACATAAGGTCCCCCAAGCAAAAGTAGTAAGTAGTAATCTTGTAGCCTGTTGAGAAGCACCAACGCTGAGGATCCACACTATGTTTTTCTCATGGGCTATCTCCGAGCTAAGTCTCAAGTACAGTCTAGATGTTTGATCATGGGAAAAGCAACACCCATCTTTCACTTCCTGGCATCGCAGATAGAAAGCACAACCACTGACCGAAAGCAGCTCACACGCAGGAGCTCTGTTCGATGACCAAGGCAGGTATGTAAAGAGAGAGCTGTGCAAAAAAGCACCGAGTTCCGGAGCCAACATTTCAACTCCGGTTTCACGGGACTTGAGCTGATCGGGTGGCCAGCCCCCAAAAGCAGCAGTATCTAAGGACTTAGCCAACTTTGTTGCAGGTTCTGGGGTATGTGGTAGATGCTGGGGCCCCAAAGCATCACCACTCTCGCTGTCACTGTTGGTTAGGCATAGGCAAACTCCTTCCTGTACTTCGCCAATATCCACAGGATCAGAGGCTCCGACCGGAACTGTGGTAAAAGTAGATCTATAGGACTCTAGAAGCCTATTTAGCTCGGCTAAGATCCAATAAGCGTCCACCATCTTATATGTAGAAGATTAGGGTGATAGCAAGAAATGTCTCAGGACACGTAGGAAAGTATAGGCTGGTCTGTATAGGGTATCTTCCTCACCATGCGGATAAGAAAATGGCCACCACCCGCTCAGCACCAGAGAAGGCCTACGGTCTTAATTGGAATCAGCTGCATCAGTGCCATATCGTGTCCTTCATCAAATATTAAGCAGAGGTCTATCATCTGTTCTTCAATACTTAGAGGATGTAGGTTACCTTGAGAAGCATTTTAAATCAATTTGAAAGCGATATTAGCTGGAGCTTTAGAAATGTGCGTCCACTCTCAAGTGTTGCTGCCGGAAGTTTTTAAACATTTTTTTTTTTACTGGATTTTTATATCAGTATCTGTGCATATTATTCTTTATAGTAGTGTCTATTACATGCAGTTATATGAAAATTGGTGTATACTGTCCCTTTAAGACAGAAAGTCCAGACTCAGAGAAAAAGTTCAAGGAAGGCAACTGGATATCTGAGACAGCACTGCATACCAGACCCTGCATGGATACTAGCCTGATCATGGTAATCACTTTGGGAAGAAGAACCAGTTCACTCCTGGAAAAAAAAAACTTCAATAATCAGGCAACAATCAAGAAAGAATTTGAGAGGCTTCCTTTATAGCTAGGGAACTACGAGTTCCCCTTGATGAAAGCTACTGCAAAAAAAAAATTGTCTGTCTGAAAATGGAGATAAGATTCCCTTTTCAACAGAGGCCAACTGTGAAGGAAAATTGCACGGAGTTCTAAAACATTAATTGGCAACCTCACCTCCCAAGTGAACCAAACCCCTTCTGCCGTCAGAGACCCCCAGATGGTTCCCAAACCTGAAATACTTGTATCTGAACAGATCACTGTCAAAATAAGAGAAGCTAAACAAGCCCCCTACATAAAAAGATAATTTAGCCACCCAGACAGGGACTAACTAGTCCTTTGAACTAGATAAATGTTTAAGGCAGCAGAGTTTGATCCCCGGCCTTATTGCTGAAGCATACAAAGCTGAAGATGCCTCAAATAAAAAAAAAGCAAACTGAAAAGCATCTAATGCAGCAGACATGAGGCCTAATTTTAAAAAGAAGAGAGACTGAAGATTTAACAAGCTAACACTAGCTGTCAAAGAAAGATTCATGGAAACAATCCTTCTGAATAAACAACCCTTGTCTGATACACCAGAGAACTCCTTGGAACATTTATTTTCCAACCATATAGTAAAAGGCACCACAACAGTCTGAAAATGTGAGATTCTGCAAAAGAAATAATAAAGCAGAACTAAGATATTGATCAGTTAAGGAACCACTGCAATACCCTGAATTCTGACCACAGACAGAAGGGTTCCCAGAACTTTAATACAAATTCTGATAGAGCAACAAACTGAAAGAGTTTGTCTAGGAAGTCAAACATTTAAAATAAATAATGTTATCTGAATTGGAACATGAAGGTAAACATTCTTAAAATCTAATGAGGGCATAAACTGACTCAGCTGAACTAATGTCAGAATGGGCCAAATAGTTATCGTTTTGAAAGTAGAAACTCTGACAAAGTTGTTCAGAGCTTAAGATATGAAAATTCCTTCCTACTTATTATTATTATTATTATTATTATTATTATCGGTTATTTGTAGAGCGCCAATAGATTCCGCAGCGCTACTTAGGAATAATAAAGAGATTTGAATAAAATCCCATCCCCTGTTCCGACAAAGGAACAGGATCAATCACTACCATAGACCTAGAAACGAAATTTAGGGGATTATTTGTGCTTTAGTGCATTGATCTCATTTTTTTAGAAACTAAACTTGACTGAAAAAAGGTCTAACCCTTTAAAGGATCTTAGGAACATAAGACAGAATAAACATTCCTCAGGAAGGCCAAGTTCTGAAACGTATTTAATAACCCTTAGAAACTATAATAAAAAATCTAGGTTATTAACCTGCCCCCTACCAGAGCCTCTGGATTGGGAACCAGACCTCGAGCAAACTTGGATAAGAGAGTGGATTCTCTGGACTACTTAGACTTGTTCCAGATTGAACTAGGCATACAGGCAGAGCCAAATGAACCCTCTTTCTTAAAGGAAGAATCAGACTTCTGTTCCCTGTTCTAATGAAAAGGACAAAAACTATTTGAAGCTCTAGATTAGCCTCTGGATTCCTGTCCTGAGGATGAAAAAGCTTCCTAGCCTCCAGACACAGTAGAGCTAATAGAATCCAAACCAGAGCCATGCAACATCTTTCCCTGAAAAGAGAGAGAGAGAAAACTGGATTTAGAAACCATATCAGCACATTAAAACTTTAACCATAAAGTCTTTCTATAGAGTACTATTAAAGACATATTCCTAGAATTAAACTAAATTATGTCAAAACAGCAACACAAATTAAAGCATTATCACATTTGAACAATTCCAAAAGGCTCCAAAAAACTTCACAGCAGAAATCATCAGAAAACTGCTTAGAAAGACTATAAAACCAAATAGAAGCAACTACACCAGCAATTCCAAAGGGATAGAAGTGCACTTAGCCAAGGTAGAAATCACCCTATCAACCTTAGGAACAGACACCAGAAGTTCAATATTAGTAGTCGGCAAAGGATAGATATACTTAAACCTTGCTGAAGGAATAAAGGGATTACCTGGCTTAGTCCATTCTTAATAAACCATCTCAGAGACAGCATCAGGGACAGGAAAAAAGCCTTAGGAGATTAAACCATAGGATAATAAATTAAGTCTATACAAATCAGAGTTATCCTCAGCTACTTTAGAATCCTAACCCTCTAAAGAAAACAAAATCTCCTTTAAAAGTGAATGAATACGTTCGACCTTAAAAAGAAAAAATGGATGTCTTGGATTCTTAAGCAGAGGATGACCCCTGACTGACAAGAGAAAATGTTCCCTCTGAAGATTTAGCAAATTCATAAACAGAAAATATTAACCCCAGTAGGCTCAGAACAAGTAGAAGGGAAATTATAAACTGACCTTTTATGCATATTTAAAGGGGGCATATCTGACAAATTATCAGATACTGTAGAGATCTTAACTCCAGGAGTAAAATCTGTAGATTTCACCTGTAAGGAACAAAAAAAAGAGCAGTAACATTTTAAGAAGCAATAGCAGCATTAGAATGGTTAAAATGCATTAAAACATTTAAACATGTATAGCATAAATATTCTAGAGGAATACCTCCGCCTGCTTTCAAAAAACATATTTAACACTGATAAGAACGTGTTCATAGGGCTCAGCTTCTAAGGTAGGTTTGTTTGTTTTTTGGGGGGACAGAAAGAGCTATGTTCACTTTAGGGCACTGCCCTGCCAAATGCCCTTTTAAGGGCAATGCCCAACTAAATACTCTTTTTAGGACAATCTTTTTTTAGAATAGGGACTTTTTTGGGGGTTATATTGCAAAAGAGCTGCAATTACTTTAGGGCAATGCCCTACCAAATGCCCTTTTCAGGGCAATTTTTAGAGTATGTTTTAGATATTGTTTCTTTGGGGGGTTACTTTTATTGTAGAGTAGGGTTGTAGTTTTTATGTGAAAAAGAGCTAAATCACTTTAGGGCAATGCCCTACAAAAAGCCCTTCTTAAGGGCTATTGCTATAGTAACTTTTATTGTATAGTATAGGGTTTTTTATTTTTGGGTGTTTTTTTTTTTTTAAAGGGGACTTTAGTTTTAGTACAGGCATAACTGTGTTTTTTATTTTTGGTAGTGCTTTGTTTTTTTGGTAATGTGTTTTTTTATTTTCAGTAAATTTAGTGTTTATTATTATGTGTAGGGTGTTAGTTTTGGGGTCTTGGGGGGTTCGCTGTTGTAGAGTAGGGTTGTAGTTTTTATGTGAAAAAGAGCTAAATCACTTTAGGGCAATGCCCTACAAAAAGCCCTTCTTAAGGGCTATTGCTATAGTAACTTTTATTGTATAGTATAGGGTTTTTTATTTTTGGGTGTTTTTTTTTTTTTTAAAGGGGACTTTAGTTTTAGTACAGGCATAACTGTGTTTTTTATTTTTGGTAGTGCTTTGTTTTTTTGGTAATGTGTTTTTTTATTTTCAGTAAATTTAGTGTTTATTATTATGTGTAGGGTGTTAGTTTTGGGGTCTTGGGGGGTTCGCTGTTAGGTAGTTTAGTAATGTAGGGGTATTTAGTGTTGGTGGGTTGTGGCGGTTTAGGGGTTAATAGGCTAGGGTGCCTATTGTGAAAGGGGGTTGTGGCATTTTAGGGGTTAATAGTATAGGGGTTTTATTGCTGTAGGGGTTGTGGCGGTTTAGGGGTTAATAGGTTAGTGGGTGGTTAGGTCTTTAGGTTATGGGATAATAGGGGTTAATATTGTAGGTTGCACTGGGGGTGAGGTAGTTTAGTAATGTAGGGGTATTTAGTGTTGGTGGGTTGTGGCAGTTTAGGGGTTAATAGGCTAGGGTGCTTATTGTGAAAGGGGGTTGTGGCATTTTAGGGGTTAATAGTATAGGGGTTTTATTGCTGTAGGGGTTGTGGCGGTTTAGGGGTTAATAGGTTAGTGGGTGGTTAGGTCTTTAGGTTATGGGATAATAGGGGTTAATATTGTAGGTTGCACTGGGGGTGAGGATGTGTAAGGGGTTAATAGTTTAGTGTAGCATTGCATTTATATACAATGTTAAAATATGTATTGTCATGTTTAATGCATATTATTTTAAGCATTGTATAATTTAAAATGTACAGTAGTTTTTTTGCTTGTTAATTGTATTATTTTAAACATAAATATATAATTTAAATTATGTATTTATGTTTACAATAATAAAATGAACAAACAAAAATAACTAATTTTTTTAAATTATATACAATACTTAAACTAATATGCATTATATATGACAATGCATATTATTTTAACATTGTATATAAACGTAGCAATATAGCTCCTATAGTTATAATGGGGAGTTGTTGTTTTTTATACTTTATTAGTCAGGTAGTTTGCAGACATTATGTAGGTGTTGGTGTTCTATGGGAGTTAGCTGAGAATTCTAGGGGGAGTATAGGGAAAACATGACATATGTGTAGGCGGTATTAGGGAATTAGCTGGGTGTTTCAGGGGGAGCATAGCTAAAGTATGATGCCAGTAGTGCAATATATTCCAATCTCTAAAGTGCAGTTTATGAGTTTGGTGTCATCCATGTTTGTCTAGCCACCTTTTCAGTGGTAAGACTTTACAGTGTGTGGCAGGTAGTGTAGGTGTAGTTACAGTTAGGTCACACAAGATTTATTTGAAGTGTTCTTACACAGGAACCATGTTTGGCTTCAGTGAGCGCACTGTCTGTGTAGGAACACTTCAAATGCAGCCCAACCCCCCCCCCCTTGCCCACTTTTGCAGAAGCCCCAATCCCTTATTATTTCATATGGGAGACACATCGCCACAGGCAGTTTCTCATCGGTCTGTTGATGCTTTAAATATCACGGCCCAAATCCCAACAGATGAAAAATATGCTATTACCCATACTCCAAATACATCCCTCTGCCAAAAAGTGTAGTCTGAGGGGAAATGGACCTCAACTCAATTTGAAAACCCTTCTCATTGAAGAAACAAATTGCAAATCTTTATTCTTTATCTTCCTCCAGCGGAGGCAAATACAGGACTGTGTTAGCAGTGAGGTGGGAGGGGTTTTATAGAGCTTAAGGGTTTTGGGAATCTTTGCCTCCTAGTGGCAGGGAAGAGTATTTCCCAGGAGTAATGGAACGTGGACGCTCACAAAATGTATAAAAGAAATATACATTAATAGGAATCTGATGGGTAAGAGTGCAAGCTAAGGGTCTGCACAGTCATGTATTTTTTTTTTTATTATTTATAAAAATATTTTACCAGGAAGGATACATTGAGATTCTCTCGTTTTCAAGTATGTCCTGGGATCACAAAACATTGCATTGATACAATAGTGTACAATAAAATACAAAAACAATAATAATACACAATATATGCAAAAATTAACATAGAACAGGTAGGAAATATATAATCAACCATGACAGGTGCATTCTGTTTTGAGATATATACAGTAGAGAGGGATCTCTTAAAGGATATTAGGCTTGGGAAGGTTTGAAAGTGTGCTGCGGGAGGTCATTCCATAACTGTGGCGCTCTGTAGGAAAAGGAGGATTGAGCTGCTTTCTTTTTGTATTGAGGCAAGCTAAATAATGTGCTGTTACTGGATCGGAGGTTATAGGAGGTGGGAATAGCCGGGGAGAGCATTCTGCTCAGGTAGGGTGGGAGCTTCCCAGAAAGGCTCTTAAACACAAGGCAGGAAAGATGGAGGGTGCGTCTGGATTCCAGCGTCAGCCAGTTTAGTTCTTTTAGCATGTCACAATGGTGGGTCCTGTAGTTACATTGTAGCACAAAGCGGCAGAATGAGTTATACAATGTATTAAGTTTATTAAGGTGAGTTTGCGGTGCAGGTGCGTATACTACGTCCCCATAATCCATGATAGGCATCAGCATTTGCTGTACAATCTTTTCTTTTACTGTAGGGCTGAGGCAAGATTTGTTTCTGTACAGGGCACCTAGTTTTGGATAAAGTTTAGATGCAAGTTTTTCTATGTGGAGGCCAAAAGATAGATTAGGGTCTAACAACATACCCAAGTATTTGAAAGAGTGGACTGCGGTCAGCGTGCAATTGGATTTTGTTTTGATGCGTAGATGGGAATTTTGTAATTTGTGTAATTTAGGTCTCGTTCCAAAGATCATTGTAACTGTTTTGTCAGTGTTTAGGAAGAGTTTGTTTTTTGAGATCCACTTTTCTACCTCTGTGAACTGGTCTTGGAGCACTTCTTCAAGCTGCTGCAGATCGGAATTGTTTGCATAGATTACCGTGTCATCTGCGTACATGTGTACAGTTGAGGATTTGCAGACATTAGGCAGATCATTTATAAATAATGTGAATAGTAGGGGGCCGAGAATGGAACCTTGGGGTACACCACACGTGACTGGGAGAGGGAGGGAGTCACTGTTAGAAATGGAGACATATTGTGATTGATCCGATACATATGATCGAAACCAGGTTAACGGACGATCAGCAATACCAGAGTTTTTTAGTTTGAGCAGTAATATGTCATGGTCTACTGTGTCAAAGGCCTTTGCAAAATCAAGGAAAATAGCTCCAGTTAGTTCTCCTTGTTCCATGCCAGTTTGGATGTTGTTGCAAACTTTTAGGAGGGCAGTTGTAGTGGAGTGATTCAGGCAAAAACCTGATTGATCAGGGGTCAGATAGTTAGAAAGTTGGTAATACTCGCATAATTGTGTATGGACGCATTTTTCTAAAAATTTTGACAATACTGGGAGCAATGATATAGGGCGATAGTTAGAAACCAAGGTTAACTCCCCACTTTTATGAATAGGCACTACTCTTGCAGTTTTCCAGAGTTTGGGTATGTATCCAGACAACATTGATGGGTACAGGTCTAAAATTTAACTTCTCTATATTGGGTCTTTGCTGTTTTAGTGGAGCCTGATCCACATTTCTAGTTTCAAGATGCGTGCCATTAATTAGTTTGTCAATCAGGATGGTGGAGCATCTGACAAAATAATTGTTAAAGGCATTTGCTACTTCTAAGGGGATTTGCAGGATTTGGTTATCCACATTGACAGTGGAGGGTTGGGAGTGGATTGGTGGATTTTGTAAGTTATTTATGAGTTTCCAAAACTTTCTAGGGTTAGATATGTTATTGTTCAGATTTTCACAGAAATATTGGGCCTTGGCCAATTTTGTTTGTTTAGTGCATATATTTCGCCATTGTCTATATACACAGTGATCGTTCATAGAGCCATTTTGTTTGAACTTTGACCACAATGAATCCCGAAACTGGTACATTTGAATGAGGTCAGCTGTGATCCAATTTAAGTGTGCTCCTTTTACTCTCACCTTACGCAGTGGGGCATGTAAATTCCAAACTAGTAGGAGTTCAGACTGAAAGAATTCAACTGCAGAGTCTAGATCTGGGATTAGGTTTAATCTGTGCCAGGGGAGGTTCTTGATGTCATTTAGAAATGATTGAATATTAAATTTTTTGAAGGACCTGGTGATTTTAACCTTGGGAGGGGATTTAGTTGCCTTTATTTTGCGCACGGAGTACACTATGCAGTGGTCACTGAAATTGTTAGGGAGAACACCTGCCTCCTGGATTTGGTCGGTAAAAGTGGAGAGAATCCAGTCGAGCAGGGTATGATTATGGCTTTTGATGTTTATGCGAGTTGGGGAGGAGATTAATTGCGTTAGCTGCAAAGATTTAAATAGCGTGCGACAACTGTTATTTTTGGGATTCAGCCAATCAATATTAAAATCTCTGAAAACAAAAATTTCACTTTTTGGGTTTTGAGGTATGGTTTCACTAAGGAGATGGGCTATGTCAGAAATGGAATGCACAGGGGAGCTAGGTGGGCTGTAGATTCCTGCAACAATGATTGATTTACTGCATTGAGGCCTCTGACACTGTATTCAAAATGTTTCTGTCATAAATAGGAAAGAGCAGTAACTAAAGGTTTTGTTTTGCTTTCTGTATGAATCAAATGTGAAGTAAAAGTTTTATAAATGGGGGCGTGTCCGAACAGTGATCCTGAGCTCCAGACGATCTTTGGAGGCATCCTACAGCTACTCTTCAGTATTTGTTAACTATACAACTGCATAGTTCAGCTGTGCAATAATTATAGACAATTCTGCTGTATTTTTGACACTAGAGCAAGAGATCGTGCAAAGAAGGCTTGCAGCAGCGGCTAACACACAGGCAGTGCATCCCCCCTCAGTAAGCCGAGGTATTCAGTTCTAATTGAACGCAACAGAGAGCTTGCAAGATCACCATAGCTTCACCGCTAAAACTAAAACACATTTAGAGAAGCACGAAGAGAGGAAAAGTTGTGCATAAGATTCTACCGACTGCACCCAATTATGGCCTATATGGAAGAAATGGAGCAATCACACTACATTGACTCACCCTTTGAGAATTTAGAGAGAATCATGAGGAAACTCCTTGATAAAGCACCCTTCGATTACCTGATAAACAAAATTTGTTTCAGCAGTATACTACACATACAGCAAGAGGGAACCGCAGACACAAGTATTCAAAATGGCGCCAACACTACCGCACATACAGAGGCAAGAACAGACCAACACAAGAAAATCATACAACAACAAGGCACCATTACTTGATACGGAGAGACACTTCTGATAACAAAGCCCTCCTTTGACTCAGGCCACCTAGTTGTAAAAGCTGCAAGCCTTGCCACTAAGCATCAAAACACCAGGGAACATAGCTCGACTTCGACCACGCTACAGCCAATGTCACCCGCAGGAACATTCACTGGGGTTAAGCAGGCGGTAAGGACCCTGGCAAGAGTTGCGCTTCCAAGTAGGCTTGGGGGGGGGGGGGGAGACTCATGGTCAGCCATGATCGCTGGGCTACAGCACTACCTGACTAGTTTTAACAAAACAGAGAACACTCGTTACGGTACAGCGGCCTCCTCAGCATGCATGGCGACGCATAGACTACAGCCCAAACCTATGGCAAGTGAATTTACAGATGGGGACTAATGGCTCAACCACCACATCCCACACAAACCCTACAAAGACGCATCATAACCGATATAAAACCTAGTCTTTCACAATAGATAGAGCTTAGAAATTGACCTAAACTGTGCTCTCAGTTAAAACCATGTTCTGCAGATGTTGGTACCCTCAAGTTATAAATGTTTGACCTTGTATTGATGTGTTTTGAAATGTTTTAAACTCTGTTCCACTTATATATCTTGCAAGTTAAATTATAAGGGTAAATATATTCCACAGTAAAAGGTGAAATATTGTTGGAGTTACTACTTCTAGCTAACTATATAAACATTATATGTATCATATCTCATGCTAAAAACTCAGTAATTTAACAAAAACACAGGAGGAAATGTCACTACCTATAATAATATACCCATGGTTCGTAGCAATTCAACAGATAAACAAAGCATGGCTTTCAAACTAGTATATATGATCCCTGTAGGGTGGCCTGCGAAGGGGTAGAATGGATTAAGTAAATACTTCAATTGACACCTTATGCCATAAATCTTAAGAACCAACTCACTTATTTACCTCCAGTTCATAAACTGTTTATAACATAACTTTAAGACCTTTGCTGATCAATTTTTACTACACCCACTAGAGGGCAATAACAAGATATAGGGGCGATTTAACAAGCTATTGGCCCCAATGCAACAGGAGTTGAGAAGCAGCAGTCTTAAGACCACTGCTCCTTAACTCGTCCACCGCCTCTGAGGCTGCAGACATCAATCCGCCAGGTCTTATACAATCGGGCTGATTGACACCCCCTGCTAGCAGCCGATTAGCCGCGAATCTGCAGGGGGGCAGCATTGCACAAACAGTTCACCAGAACTTTTGATACAACGCAAAATACAGTGGCACCACAACGGCAACCTTTTCTATAGTAATATTGGCTGACAAAAATCCTAGTTCTTGTCTGTATTTGAGTTATGGCAGAAAAGTTGGTGCTGGGCAGTATAATTTACTGAGCAAAGGAAGAGGAAGGGACCTCTAAAAGACTGCACAAATAGCACTCTGTGCCTGGACTAGTAGTGGAGAAAATTGGGAAAGTTAAAACATAACTTTTATTAGGTAGTTTAAAATAAGACTCACAATTAAAAACAACCAAAAAGTAGAAAGCCCATTCCTAAATTATCAGTAAGCCTTTGAGATATCCAAAGTAGTTAAAGGAATTTATATAGGTGGAGAGCTATATCATAGACCACTATTTAGAAAATATATAATATATAGTGAGGATCAGTATTGTAATATTATTCTCTGGGTGTGTTGTGATTGTTTATTCTCCAATTGTGTAGATAAAGTATGACACCTTATAAGTGTTTATATGCACTTTTGTAGTTGTGTGGTATCTCTCTATAAGTGCTTATATCAGCAAATTCATATCATACTTGAGTTGGAATAAAAATTCATGAAATAGGTTTCATATTAATCACAAAAGTGCACAACACATTTTAAAGCAGTCAAATGACACACAACTTCTTGTGGGTATGTTTGTAGATTTTATTTGTGATTGTGTGACTTCACATTTTATATGTATATAATATCATATTTATATAATACTTCAGTTATTACTGGAGAATGTCGCTTTGGGAGCATGCAAATTGCATATATCCCTTCTCTCCAGTCAGCCTGAAAATTTATTTGTGATTTAATATACTTGTGTGATAACACTTTCGTATCACTTTCATATTATCCCTGAGAGAATATACATTAAAGCATAATTTCTGTGAGAAATTCGTGCAATTCATGAATTGCACAAATCTATTTCTCACAGAAATTTTAGTAGTAAATCTACTCTATACACTATAAGTAATTAACTTATAGCACTTTACTTCAATTTATTTTATTTTATTATATATAAAAAAGCCCACACTTTTTTCTAGTAACATCACACTATACACGTTACACACATTAGATGTACACTTACCAGTTATCACTACCCTTCACTTGAGAATATCCTACCCACTTAAGTTAAAATTATATTTGTGACACAACACATAAGAGTATACACTGTATGTGCATTATAATACAGCGCACTATACAACTATGGCTGTTTTTACAGTTAGATTCTACTCGGTATTATAGTATATTTTGAGTTTCTCACCAAGCTAATGCACTGTTTACAACATATATAAAATTCTTTTTCATTTTTCAATACACTATCACAGTACACTAGGTTCTATAATAAATTGTAACAATATTTTTCCAATTCACATGTGCTTCAGGTATTCAATGTCCACTGAAAATAAAACACAGCAGACTTTATCAGTTATTGTCAAGCTTAGAAAACATAAATACTCCAAACAATAACCCATGTACAGTTCTACCTGCATTAAAAAATATTTATTTCCGTTTATTTGTTATTCTTTATTTTTTATTTATTTTCTATTTGAGAAATCATAATTCAAATACATATAAAGTAACTTTAGCCAAATGAATAGATGTATATGACTTGCAACAAGGAGATGAACAATGTGACAGAACAGAACAAACGTGATATTTCAAGAAATACAGTATTGGCATAACAACCTGCAGAACACTGTATCATGGCAACAAGACACATCGAAGATTAGGATATTAATTTGATGTGAAAATATCGTTATAACAAAATCACCCAATTCTGTCAAACCCATCCCTACAAAGATGCGTGACTCATCCCAATACTTAGCATCATATATTAAATGCCTCCCTATATGAATTGGAAAAAGTCACACGGAACTTATGGAGATTCATTCATAATAAGTATCCGATACATAATTCCCTAAGGTGGTAATCTTGTTGCTGTCTCTCTACCTAATCAGATACATATTTACATCTGACTCTTGAGAGTTACTGGCTCCCCAGCTATGGCAAAATCCAATACCTAATGATTGGCGGAACCTACCAAATTGACAAGCAAACTATCCAATCCAAATAGGAGATACCTATGTGGGACCGGGTCCTCAACCCACTTATATTTCCTAACTTCCGGCGGCTCGCCGCCTTTGAAAAAGCCCGATACGGGCGAAACCGGTCAGGGGGTTGTAGAGCTTAGGGAAGCTCTATTTATTTTTAAACTATACCTCTTAGTGTCAGCCTATATAGGTGGAAATAGACTTAATACCAAACGTACTAATCGATACAAACAAACTTAGTAACATGCTAACTGGTTAAGAAATAGAGCTATCGATAAACATAGACTGAGTGTACTGAGTTACTTAGTATCAGTGAGGAATATTATTTAAATTTGGCGGCTTAATTTTAGGTGGTAACTGACCGATAACTGAGTTACAACTTATAACAAACTAGTTACCATTGTCATATTGAACTAGCAGGATTGATATATCTGCTAAAATATACAAAAAGAATCACTTTCAATAGGTGGCTTCATAAGAGTGAATAGCACTTTAGCGGCATCAATTATAAACCGGATATCGACCGGCACAGTCACAGGGCTATATAAAAACCTTGTATAACAGTACAATCTTCAGATGCATGCTCAACCACAACTAATCCACTAGTTTATTTGCTATAATTCATCGTATTTAGAATTTGTTTATCACAACATTATCCCAACAATATAACAAGGGAATAATTCTATGCTTATAATGAGTAAATAAACAGCAAATACATTTGACATCAATCACTTGTATGAGATACACCAAATGTAAATGACACAGCAACTGCAGCATAAAGACCTGTATTTGACCATTTACAAAGAAAATATCTCAACCTAGATGCTGTAAAATGTTGTGCTAACACAGACCATTATAGGAATACTATCAATTAAGCCAGAAATCTCAGTGTATAATTCAGTAATAAGACACGGACACTATCTTATCTGAGTGGATTCTTATACTCAGTAATCAATACGTGTACCTAATATAAATCTACACGTCTCTTTTGCTTTAATGTATATTCTTCATGAATTTTTATTCCAACTCAAGTATGATATGAATTTGCTGATATAAGCACTTATAGAGAGATACCACACAACTACAAAAGTGCATATAAACACTTATAAGGTGTCATACTTTATCTACACAATTGGAGACTAAACAATCACAACACACCCAGAGAATAATATTACAATACTGATCCTCACTATATATTATATATTTTCTAAATAGTGGTCTATGATATAGCTCTCCACCTATATAAATTCCTTTAACTACTTTGGATATCTCAAAGGCTTACTGATAATTTAGGAATGGGCTTTCTACTTTTTGGTTGTTTTTAATTGTGAGTCTTATTTTAAACTACCTAATAAAAGTTATGTTTTAACTTTCCCAATTTTCTCCACTACTAGTCCAGGCACAGAGTGCTATTTGTGCAGTCTTTTAGAGGTCCCTTCCTCTTCCTTTGCTCAGTTCACCAGAACTGCTTGTGCAATGTTAAATACTGACAGCGTATGCTGCCGGCATTCAGCGATGTCTGTCGACATGATCCGCTGAGCGGATCATATCGGACAGACACTTGATAAATCGTCCCCATAGACTATAACAAAATAGCAAGAAGAATAACCCTGCCTCTATTTTATAAGATAAGATAAAGTTCCCCAGTTCCATGTTTAAACGCCCATACGCCACACTCCCAAGATGGAGACATCACTACAATATAGAGCACTGATGGTGGTATATTTACTTCATTTTAATTATATAACCTCAGATATACCACCCTACCCCCATGCTCACTTGTTCACACTTTAACCAAGTGGTTATAAAACGCTAGTCATATGTAAACTAAAAATATTATTAGACTGTTCAATTATAGCTAAAAATATATGACCTAAATCACTTAGGCCTAGATTTGGAGTTCGGCGGTAAAAGGGCTGTTAACGCCACGTGTGTTTATGTCTAACGCACGTCATTGTTTGACTCCGGTATTTAGAGTTAAAATAAGACCATCTAACGATGCTCCTAACGCGTGTATGTCACACGCGTAATACTGCCCGCGTTAGACAGTCTCCCATAGAGATCAATGGGAAAGGCAAAAAATTGCTTTTTTCACCTAACACTCGATCTCGCGAGAATACGTACAGCTCGGTCATATGACGCATACCACATCATGCACAACAATAACACGCCGCAAATGTCACAACAACAATCAATCAACAAAGCACACAAGCATTACACATTCACAAGCGGGGGATGTTTTAATAAAATTTTATACGGGGAATACGCATATACTTTAAGATGCGGAAAATCGCAAAATAACAACAAGGATTAAAAATGATATACATACACTCGAAACAAAATCGCATTCAATATCACTATATATTATGACAAACATACATATACAACACTTCACGAAGAACACACCATCGCAAAATCACATTTAAAAAGAATACTATTGGACAATGTTAGAGAAAACGACCATTATGACATCATCACATTCTACACATTCCACAAATACCAACTCAAAATGAGCATGCGCAAATTCACACAACTAATACACATTGCACTAATATTAATTGCTAATAAAGCACACCTGAACACAATTTACAACGGAAATTGGTACATCATTAAACATTTACACAGGGTATATAAGCACCACACAAGCATGGCTTCTTTGACTGTGTTGCTGTTGGGTCTTTGGAGATTGGAGGTTTAAGAATAGAGAGTTTGAGAATTTTTGAGAGTGAGTTAGTGTTAGCGTGAGAGAGTCAGTTGTTAGTGTTAGCGTGAGAGAGTGAGTGAGTTAGTGGGAGTTAGTGGGAGTGGGAGAGAGTCTGTTAGTGGGAGCGTGAGTGAATTAGTGGGAGTTATTAGTGAGAGTTGTTAGTGGGAGCGTCAGTTAGTGGTAGTTAGTGAGCGTTAGTGGGAGTGTTTGTTAGTGAGAATTAGAAGTAGTGTGAGTTAGCGAGCGAGTGATTTTTCTGTACACTTAACACATTTACACGCAAACACATTCAATACATACATACACTTATCAATAACACTACATACACTCCATACCCCCTACCCCCTCATACTACACTCCATACCCCATTCCTTGTAGTCCCATTCCCTTTCATCCCATTTACTCTTATCCCATACCCCATACCCATCCCATACCCATCCCCTAGTTACATTTAGTTTACATATCCTCCTTTTAGTCTTATTCTTTTCGTTTATTTAAATACTCCTTACCCTCTTTGTTTTTTACATCCCTCTCACACTTTAAGCACCTTTTTTGTCTTTTTAGTTCTTTATTTTGACCCCCTTTAATTTCATCACACTCACTTTTTGTTTGATTATTTGGGGTTTAGTTTAGGGAAGAGATGGAGGCCAGGCAGGGGACAGGTAGAGGGGGGAGTAGAGGGAGGGGGAGAGGAACAGGGCAGGAAGGGGGGCAGGAAGGGGGGCAGGAAGCGGGGTTGGAAGCGGTGGGTGGACCCAGCCACTTGGTTCAAGATGACCAAGTGGCTGGGCCCAGTGGCGGTCAGAGTAGGGCTTCACAGTCCGGGAAACAGAGGGCATCGTCACAGGGGAAGGCCAAGGCGACTAGGGAGGCGAGGTTTACGATGGAGGAGAAGGAGGCCCTCGTAGAGGCCTATATGGCCAGGCATAGGATGCTGCAGCATCAGAAGACCACCCCGACTGACAGGAGGAGGCTCTGGAACGAGATCAGGAATGCAGTCAATGCAGTGGGTGGCCGGAACCGAGATATGGATTCTATCAAACATCGGTACCGGGACTGTAAACTTGAACTGAAAAAAAAGTTAAGCCTGGAGGCCCGACATGCCGCAGGGACCGGTGGCGGCCCTGCCATTGAAATGGAGTACTGCCGATGGGAGGAAATGTTGCGGCCCAGCATCTCCGAGGTGGAAGTAGTCGGTATCGGAGGAATCGATACCGGGAACCTGCCACTCTCATCTGACGGTAAGCTCATTGAACAATAATTTCACATACAAATGTATTTCAAGGGACACTATACGCAAACATTTACTTTCATGATTGAGGTAGCGAATACAATTTGACAAAACATTCAAATGTACTTATATTACCTAATTTGATTCATTCTTGAGATATATTTTAATGAAGAAATAGCCATGCACACGGTGAAACAATCACAGGAGGCAGCTATATTCAGCTAACAATCAGCATCTTATAAGCATATTTAGATATGCTTTTCAGCAAAGAATATCCAGAGAATTAAGCGAATTAGATAAGAAAAGTACATTCGAAAGTTGATACAAAATGTATGCTTCTAAATCATGAAAGATAAAACATTGGGTTTCATGTGTTAAGGATCAGATTAATGCTATAACGTTGTTTACACGCATTCTATTACTTTGCGGTTACATCAGTATCTAGGCTATAGGTTAGGTGTGCATTTAAACAGACTGAAAACAAATGCAAAAACATTCACATTGACCACAGATATCACAAACACGGTTTAGAAAAAGCGGAAATAGTATTGATTGTTTGTTAGATTTCAAAGTGGATTAATGATTCTGCATTTGTAATTGTATCGTAAGCTAAGTCATTTAAACCTTTATTTGCAAATATGCTAATATATACATTTCTTTATTTATTTTTTTTTTTTTTTATATACAGAGTCTGGGGACGAGGCAGCACAGCCTCCTGCATCTCCCCGGGATGAGAGTGGTGGTGAGGAATTTCCACTTCGGAGGGAAGAGGCCCCCCGTGACGAACAGCGCACGGGAGCTGATGAAGAGGCCCCGGAAGCACAGGAGGATCCCGCGGAACCCGAGGTCCCTCAAAGACCCGCACTCCGCCGTGCACGGGCACCCCGCCGTGCACGGGTTCAACAAGCACAACAAGAGGAAATAGCGGAGGTGCGGGTTCTACTGGAGTACATAGACCAGATGCATACCTCCCGGATAGAAAATATAGAAGGACGACACAGAATACTTGATGGCCAAAATCAAATTATTCAAGGACAAAATGAAATCATCAACATACTGAATCGAATAGAAGAAGGCCAAACCAGAATATTTCAGCTTCATCAAGAAATGTTCACTTTTTTCCGGGAGGCGCATGCTGGTCTACCTCCTGTTGCTGTGCCTCTTGTTGCTGGGCCTCTTGCTGCTGGGCCATCTCCTCCTGCCGGCCCATCTCATCCTCCTCAGCCATCTACTCCTCCTCCTCAGCCATCTACTCCTCCTCCTCCTCAGCCATCTACTCATCCTCCTCAGCCATCTTCTCCTCCTCATCCATCTTCTCCTCCCCAGCCATCTACTCCTCACCTTGGTCGTCCCAGTACTCTTCCTTCCACTCCTCCCACAACAGCTCCAAGGAGGACTCTTCGGAGTCGGCAGTTGCCTCTCCCAGAGCCTCAGCCCCGTGGGAAGAGGGGAAGGAAGAGGAAGTAAGTATTTTTTTCATCTTCACTGCTTTTTTTAATTTAATGTGTAATGGATAGGTATGTGATGATGTGGTTTTCATACACTTGTGGACCACACTCTGTATATAATCGACTTCTATGGGACCGGGTCCATGGAGGCAGATTGTTTGCAGAGTGTGGGTTATAAGTGTGTGAAAACCACATCATCACATACCTATCCTTGTTCATGATATTGATTGGTTTCTGTGATGTGATGTCCAAACTGTTTCCCGAATCGCTAACTAAATTACCATAACAATTATCCATGATGGCATATTACTGTTTGAATGCCAATAACACAGCTTAAAGGGACAGTCAGAAAATTATTGATTACAAAGAAAACACTGTATTACACATTATAAAGTTTGAAACAACAAAACATGGAGAAATACATGTGTGACTTATGTGCTTACCCTTGTATCTATGACTATGAAAAATGACCACTTATTTGTTGTTCATACATAACATTTTAGATATCAATGATCAATACATGGTCAATAATATGCTGTATGAGCACAAGGTTTTACATATACAAATGCTATCAAAATGCCCTCTAGTGCTCAAATTGTATAATGATTACAAGCACTCTTCAAGATCGAAGAAATGAGCACACCAACCTCATAGGTTTAGATAGCAAATTTAAATAAACCCAGACAAATGTTCAATTGTTGAGAAACATTTGATATCCTTAATATTACATAATTGACTTTTAGAATAATGAAAAACATTATATTTTTTCTAAACTGTCCCTTTAACAACATTACATATGCTAACACATATTTTAAGCTTGTTGGTATATCTACATGTACTTTGTCAAAAAAAAAATATTGAAATCACATTTATATTGACGTGTTAAATAAAGTCTATTTTCTTTAAGAGACATTATTGTGTTAATATTTTATTGTAAAGACATTTTTTTTAACAATGAATATGGTTTAAAGTCCTTTTAGGAGTGGGGGGGGGGGTGAAAATATGCTAACAATAATATATTTGAAGATTAAACTATGTGGATCTCATACATGATACAAAAAACAACATTTACATTCAAGGGACAGTATCCTATATTTTTAACATAACTGTATGTAATAGACACTACTACAAACAACAAGATTAACATATACTGATATCAATATTAAAAAGCTTCAAACACTTGAAAATAAAATAGGGTTAGCTATATTGAAAATATAGATGAACCCCCATTACAACCGTAAAGCAACACAATACCCCATCATTAACATATGAAAAGACCCTTTACACAAACTGGAGAAAGCTGGAGATGGTACTCACATGAAACTCAGAGGCTTTGCGAGGAGTAAGAAAATTACTTACATTTTCTTAGAACAGAAGAAAAAATAAACGTATTGGTTAAACAATGGACTATCTAACTAGAGACAAAATCCAAGCTTTTGATTTATAATGTGAGTGTCTAATGAACCTTTAATAAAATATACAACGAAATTACATTTAGAAGAAGTCGGCATCATATATTTATCATATGATAAAGATAAATGCATATTGATTACTTTATTCAAACACAATAGCGCATATTTATTAATTAGATATATTCAACATTAAACACAACATTAATTTTTTCAGAAAAAGGAACATATTGTTGACAAACATATTAAACATGGACTGTAGAGATTTGCACTTGCCTAGAAATATCCTATGCATGAAAACATTTTTCTTTCGTTCGTTGATTCAACCAGACATACAGCAAAAGAGAATGTGGTGGTCTTTATCAGCTACGGGTCAACAATGTAACATGATGCAAATAATACATATTCGCAAGCTTTTTAAAATTGGATGCAGTCACAAACGTTTTTAACGTGCACAAATATTGCGGGACTACGTAATCCAATCAGACGTTTTTTTACCTTTACATGTGCCGTCTTAACATGGCGCTTCCTTGATCACGTAAGAACGCCATCCAATGAAAGGCACATTATTGATCACGTAAGAACGCCCAAAAAAAAAGGCGCATCCTTGATCGCGTCAAAACGCAATCCAATAAAAGGCATATTCCTGATCACGTAAGAACGTCAGTCAATACAAGGAATCATTGGACAGCCTGGCAGGTGACGTCTTAAGCAACATGGCGCATCCGAGATCGCTGAAAAACCGCAGACAATACAAGGACTCAGTGACATCTTGGCATATCACTAAGAAACGTATTTATATTTTAGGAACTAGTATGTGTGTAGATTGCTATCTAGGAATGACAACAAATCCTGAATCATCTTTTCGGACTTGACTGTCCCTTGAACTATAGCTATGGTGTATATCTTTAACATTTAAAAGATACACATGAGAAATACATATGCCATTGATGTTTTAAGATATGTTTGGATTGTTGTTGAATAACAATAGTTATACATGTATTGATTAAACGTGTCATTTATTCAAGTTTAATTATTGTCAGCCTACCTATAGCCATATATGGGAGGAGATGTATTTTGTTAACATATTAGTTAACTAATATTCATCATCTAAATTATTTGCATTACACACAGAGATTTATTTGGTTACACTTTTACACTAATATAGATTTGAAAATGAAATACAGGTGCTGTCAACATTACAATAAGATTGTTTATTAATAAAATTATATGTCCTTGTTCTTGTAAAAAGGACAAAAACGCTTTACAAATGGAAATACATTCATTAACAATTGTGATCAACATCACTTAAAGGGACATTATTTTGTTTTTAAAAAGAGCATACACATAGTCAATACTATTTCAATAAAATGAAGACTTTACAGGGATTATATCATTGTATCAATACTCAGATCATTTGGTAAAGGTGCATCAATTCATGCAGACTTTCTAAATACACACATGGATCTGAACATTTAAATATACATATATACACAAATACCAATCTATATATACATATATAAAGAAATTACTCTGCTAATCATAATCAGGCAATGATAGAGCTAAGAGAAAATAATATAAAGACAAATAATAAGATTACATTGGAGATGTTAATCTTAAAGTCATTTACTATTGTCTTACATATATGATTTCATTATAACAAATATATTTGGTAGGTCCCTTTAAGGATCAACAACATAAACTAGAGATTTCAAAAAATAACATGAAGAATGAGGACAAAGATTTGTGAA
Source organism: Bombina bombina (assembly GCF_027579735.1). Taxonomy (NCBI): domain Eukaryota; kingdom Metazoa; phylum Chordata; class Amphibia; order Anura; family Bombinatoridae; genus Bombina; species Bombina bombina. The sequence goes on along the minus strand of NC_069501.1, from coordinate 756,244,301 downwards.
ATAAAATGTATTTTATTAGTATGTAAGAAAACATACACAACGTTTATAAATAATCTTGTAAAAATAAGGAATATATGAGCCATATGACAAGGTAACACAGTGCATCACAGTCCATGAAGAGAGTTGCCAAGGGCCAGCATAGCCCCATTGGAGACATATGACAAGGTAACACAGTGCATCACAGTCCATGAAGAGAGTTGCCAAGGGCCAGCATAGCCCCATTGGAGACACATGGCAAGGTAACACAGTGCATCACAGTCCATGAAGAGAGTTGCCAAGGGCCAGCATAGCCCCATTGGAGACACATGGCAAGGTAACACAGTGCATCACAGTCCATGAAGAGAGTTGCCAAGGGCCAGCATAGCCCCATTGGAGACATATGACAAGGTAACACAGTGCATCACAGTCCATGAAGAGAGTTGCCAAGAGCCAGCATAGCCCCATTGGAGACACATGGCAAGGTAACACAGTGCATCACAGTCCATGAAGAGAGTTTCCAAGGGCCAGCATAGCCCCATTGGAGACACATGGCAAGGTAACACAGTGCATCACAGTCCATGAAGAGAGTTGCCAAGGGCCAGCATAGCCCCATTGGAGACACATGGCAAGGTAACACAGTGCATCACAGTCCATGAAGAGAGTTTCCAAGGGCCAGCATAGCCCCATTGGAGACACATGGCAAGGTAACACAGTGCATCACAGTCCATGAAGAGAGTTTCCAAGGGCCAGCATAGCCCCATTGGAGACACATGGCAAGGTAACACAGTGCATCACAGTCCATGAAGAGAGTTGCCAAGGGCCAGCATAGCCCCATTGGAGACACATGGCAAGGTAACACAGTGCATCACAGTCCATGAAGAGAGTTGCCAAGGGCCAGCATAGCCCCATTGGAGACACATGGCAAGGTAACACAGTGCATCACAGTCCATGAAGAGAGTTGCCAAGGGCCAGCATAGCCCCATTGGAGACACATGGCAAGGTAACACAGTGCATCACAGTCCATGAAGAGAGTTGCCAAGGGCCAGCATAGCCCCATTGGAGACATATGACAAGGTAACACAGTGCATCACAGTCCATGAAGAGAGTTGCCAAGAGCCAGCATAGCCCCATTGGAGACACATGGCAAGGTAACACAGTGCATCACAGTCCATTAAGAGAGTTGCCAAGGGCCAGCATAGCCCCATTGGAGACACATGGCAAGGTAACACAGTGCATCACAGTCCATGAAGAGAGTTTCCAAGGGCCAGCATAGCCCCATTGGAGACACATGGCAAGGTAACACAGTGCATCACAGTCCATGAAGAGAGTTGCCAAGGGCCAGCATAGCCCCATTGGAGACACATGGCAAGGTAACACAGTGCATCACAGTCCATGAAGAGAGTTGCCAAGGGCCAGCATAGCCCCATTGGAGACATATGACAAGGTAAAAGAGTGCAACAGGCACAACAATAAACAGAAAAAAAGGCCAAATGGCAACAATAAAAATACAAATTCAACATGTGGACGGAGGATTCTTATCTGCCACCATGGAGCATATCCAGATCCTCCACTTACTGGTCATCCTCTTCATTGTCCTGTGCATGTCCAGCTCCAGATTCAGGCCTTGAACGTAATCGCATAATTTCACGCAGAGTCAAGTCCTGAACCCGGAGCTGGGCCTGCATGGTGTCGTTCATCCCTCTCAGGACAGCTGCGTTCCTCAACACGGCCTGCTCTACTCTTGCTATCCCTTCTAGCATGAGCCATGCTGAGTCACAGCCTAAAATAAAATAAAATTAAATATTAAGGATAATTACACAACAGACTAAAAAATTTTAATACATACATTGTCATCATAAAGACAAATAATTCTTTACATAAATTAGTTTACATTTATTCTTTACACATGAATTAGGTTATTCAGACAGACAGAAATCATTAAAGGGACATGTTACTCAAACATGTTGTCCCCTTTAATTGGTTTTAGATGATCCACTTATACAGCTTGAGTGTATCAAATCTTGTTAAAGGATTTACATTGTACTTACATCAGCAATTTAAAAATTAAATTTAGACTGTGGTAGGCACACCTATCCTTAAACATTTTTGCATTGAGGACAAGCTGTGTAAACATAGCAACCAGAAGAAATTACATTCCCACTGGGTTAGACAAGAGATAATGTATCCACATTTGTACATAAAATTTTGGATCCAAGTAGTGGTGTTTGGTATATGTAGTGATATCCAATTAAAGGGACACTGAACCTAAATATTTAATGGACTGATTCAGATAGAGCATGACATGACAAATCTTTATAAATTACACATATTCATTATATGTTTTAATTCTCAAGCTATATTTTGAATGCAAGAATGTTGCTTTTTATGGAAGCCAATATTTGTTTATCAACTTTGTTTGTGCATGCTGGTTGATGGATACATTCATCCAACAATAAAGAAATGATGGCCAGATTTATTTTATTGTTTAAACTAATTATAGGAATTACTTTTTTTCAAAAAATATATCAAGAGAATGACGAATAATTCATAAGAGTATTAAATTATAAATTTGATTAACATTGCATGCTGGATTTGAATCACAATTTAACCAATTTAACTTCACTGTACCTTTAAGTATCTTATAAAGTGTATTTAGAATGATACTTACAGCTGTGCCTGGGAAGGACAATCTGACACCCAGGACAATGAAGGTTGAGACAGGGGGGAGGGATGGGATTGGCTTGGGGAGGGATGTGAATGGCTTGGGGAGGTGTGAGCTGCCGCTCCGGGGTAGGCCGTACAGCTGGGGAGTGGGGAGTTTGGGTCTGGGCAGCTGTACGGGCCAGAATACGGGGAGAGCGGCGAAGGGGGGTGTATGGGCGTAATTTGGGAGGGACAGGATATGAAATATGGGAAGGGCTGGCAGTGGTCTGGGCATGGTCATGAGTTTGGTCATGGGAAGGGCTCTGGGTCTGTGCAGGGGTGTGGCCATGGTCATGGGTGTGTGCATGGGGAGGGGTCTGTGACTGGGCAGGGGCGGAAACCAGATGACCAGAAGTGGTGGATCCATCTGAAAATGTAAACAAAATATATTAACATCTCATACATCCTGACATCAAATCAACGCATTTCAAATTGATTATGTTTTCAATATACTTCGAAGTGTGTTTGAATTTTTAAACAATTATGAAATGAGGATATGGTATGTATATAGGCACTCAGATGAATATCAATGACTGTCTGTACAATTTGAACCTTATTATTGTGTTTTGGCATGGAATATGCATGTGACATAATGATGGCATGAATTATAAATTTTTAAAAATAAATATACAAGCAGATTTTCATGCTGCCTGATATAGAAAGGGGGCAGTAGTGTATTTGAACAGACAAATAATATTCCTTTTTAAAGGGCAAAAGCTGTAGACTTTTAATGTCTTCAATAAAATGATTTCCAAAAAAGAAACATGTTGGAAACATGATAGATATATTTCACATACCATCAGACTCCAAGGCAGCCTCTTCCTCCTCCGTCCCACATGTGACATCAATCTCTGTAAAACATAACATGTTGTGTACACGTTAAGATCAGATATTATAACATATGTTACTGTTGCTCAAATACGCACATCAATGTTGCATTAAAGATATACACACACAAAGTTATGATTTACATCATTTTGATGGAGCATACAAATGACAATAGATTTGTTATTGTCAATGAATCTGAATTTTAATGTATTGTTTGTATTAATGTTAAATTCATAAAAGCATAGTACATAGAACATTTAAGATTTCTCATGTGTGTATCACTTGATGACTGTTGTCAAAAAATCAAATGGAAACAAACATATGTTATACATCTTATGAATAACAAATGTGTAGACTAATAAAGTTGAAATTATTAATCGTTCAATATGAAAAATAAATTAATATATAATCAGAAGATAAATATTTTGAATTTTTATAATGTTATGCTTCATCAGAATCATGATCATAATATTGATTAGCAATACACCTTCAATTACATATAAATGAGTCAATGGACTTACCAGGAGACCGCAAAGGCAGCTCTATGTCACTGATGGATTCCTGTGGGCTCACCACACCAACTCTCTCTATGAATGATATAGATATATATTATTAAACACATTTGGGATATCACTAAATCACATCTGTCTAGAATTTTAACATTAATCAACTTTAAAATGTGAAGAATAGAGCAGTCATTACACCAGAAAATGCTTGATTGAATCAAGGGGATTCTGTAAAAATATCTGTATTGAACATATGTTTAATGTCAGACTACATTAGACATCAAATTCATCTCAGATGCTGCTATTGCATATCTAAATATACCCAATGATCAATGTTCTTAACCCTTTAAGGACACAGCTTTCACTTTGCTCAATTGTTTTATGACGGAATAATTCCGTCATATGTCCTTAAGAAGTTACAAGAATACACACAAACCACATATTGAGGAGCATCTGTTGACAAATCTAAACAAACACATGTGTCACATCGAGCCATTTTTGCAATGTACAGTAATCTTGTTTAGGACACAACACATATTTATCACAATAGAAAACAAAATTGATTATTACAAATATGTAATCATGGTGCTGTTAGAGTATGCAGATATCTATAAAGTAACTCCAACAGAGAATGTGATTTATATATCAATAGTTTTTAATAAAAAGAATGTAAAGATGAATGAATCTATTTTGTCTTAAAGGGACACTGACATGATTAATTTAAATAATTGATTTCTATGTTCAAACTGTTAAAAATGATTTAACATTGACTCCTATTATAATTAGAATGTTGCTCGATATTAATCTTAAAGGCAGATAAGGAATATTGGATTCAATAAATATTGTTTGTTGAAGGTATCCACCAATCATCAATAAAAACCCAGGTTGGTCAACCAAAATTTAGATGCACATAAACGTACTTTCTTTATTTTAAAATACATTTAGCAATAGAATATGTCACATATGATGATAGTATTATATTTTTATGTTTATTAATATTGCATACTGTATCTGAATGACAATATTAATAATTGTAGCTCAGTATCCCTTTAATCTAAAATTAAATTGATTCCACAATGTTGTTGTTAATGAATTATCTACTCCATATGTTGATGTCATGAATGGTATTGAGCATGCAATTAAAATCTAATATGTTATTTAAGGATATCCGAATAATTATTTAATTTTCATCTATTAAATAGACATTACATATAAATATTGAACAATGTGTATTTAGTATGTAATGTTCAGTCCATGTTTCTAAGACAAATGTCAATTAAAAAGAGACATACCATACTGTGACAAGCCCTGGCTTGAGGATCCAGCAGCCACATCCATATCTGTAATATATTAAATGAGGATTGCATATCATTAATACTAATCATGCCATGTTTAAAAAATTTACATTAATAACAAATCAATTGAAAAATATTAATCCTTTGGTAGTCCCATGAGTTAATTGTTTCCTCAATTAAATTAATTATAAATATATCCTGGACTCTTATTTTCAATCAGTTGTGTTGTTTACTGTATCTTTAAGAATATCTGCTTGTTATTACATAATCATCAATTGATGGCCATATGTTATAATTTATTTGTATTATTCGTTTTTTATTAGCTATAATATTTAAAATAAGAATACTGTATTCTTCACTAATCTAAGAATTCCCATTTAATTTTTAACAACATGTATAAAGCAATGCCACTTTCCGCAAACCCATGTTAACGTGGATGAGAAATGCCATTTTCGCGATCATTGCGCAATGATTCCAAGCGGAATTACGCATCCGTCATTTGAACAACATGTATAAAGCAATGCCACTTTCCGCAAACCCATGTTAACGTGGATGAGAAATGCCATTTTCGCGATCATTGCGCAATGATTCCAAGCGGAATTACGCATCCGTCATTTGAACAACATGTATAAAGCAATGCCACTTTCCGCAAACCCATGTTAACGTGGATGAGAAATGCCATTTTCGCGATCATTGCGCAATGATTCCAAGCGGAATTACGCATCCGTCATTTGAACAACATGTATAAAGCAATGCCACTTTCCGCAAACCCATGTTAACGTGGATGAGAAATTACATTTCCGCTCTGTGACGCATATTCTGTAGAGCGCAAGAAACATCATTCCTATTTCATGTGTCAATAATCTAAAATCAGATATCTAAACATCATATGTAGTGTATGTTGTGAGATCTGTATAGGTTTAGTATCTGACTATATACACATTTTTTGATTATAAAAAATAAAATAAAAGATATTATATGAAGTTGGATAATTACCTGGTTCAGATTCTCTATCATCTCCTCCCAGGCCACCGGACGGAGAAGCATCTGCCCTGTCCCCCGCGTCAGGACTTTCAGATCCCGCAGCTGGGAGGGAAGAAGAGGAGGCCGAGGATGGCGAGGATCTAAATCTTTTGGGGACCCGGAGATTGAGGAGCTCGCATAAAGTCACCTCATAAGGGAGTAGGTACAGTTTCCGCGGGGCCTTTCTTTGGCCCCCTCTTTTACGGGCTTGTACCCAGTCCCTTATGAGGTTTACTTTTTTCGATAAACGCAACCTCATATCTCCGAATCTCCTCATGATCTGATCCTGGGTCCTCTGGACGTCACACACCAATCTAACCGCATTGGTGATAGACTCCCAGAGGGCCTTCTTAACAGGCGCATCTGTCAACCTCCTCTTGTTCCCAAACAGCTGGGGATAAAAGTCCTTGACAGCGTGGACCAGTGCAGCGCTCTCCTCCTTGGTGAACCTGGGAACTGACATGCCTGCTCGGTTGGCTACTAAATATATTATAATAATATTAATATATAACACTGCCTGCAGGCATTAGAGAACTGACAAAGATGGCAACGTGTAATGGACTTTTATATGGTGAAGTAAACATGAGATGCACCATGGGACAATTTATCTGTACATCTGATTGGATAAAAGTTAGAAATATTGTTATAATGTCTGTGAGACCATCCTGACTCAAGTTGTGTTTGTGTGATGAACTCTGATTGGCCGTTCCTTAATGTTTCATATCTTAGTAACTTCCTTACACATACCGCTTGGTGGTGCTGTTACTTCATTTTTCATGTAGACTTATTTGTAACTCATGGGCCTGTCATGCGGATATGTGTGACGCAGATTTAATATCCGTGATCCGTTAAATATTAATGATTAAATACTCTTTAAAATCTAATACTGTCACATTATTAATGTTGTAGACATTTCTCGGTTTAATAACGGTCTGTTTCTTTACACATTTCATATTGTATGTCTTTATTGTTCATAAAATCCATTTATTGTGAAGTATTGACATTGCTCTATTAAATGTCTTTATAATGCACATTGATTGTGTGCTATTGCGTGACATTAGACTCTAATGTTTAAAGATGCTAATCTGGTGTTTCAAGATGCGTTTCCCACGCAATATTTATTAATGTTAAAATTCAGGTTAGAATGTCAGTAACTTGGAAAATCTGTTTATAAATATTAAACTACAGCTTTGTTATTCGCAAATAAACCTCGAGCTTGTATTTGTCTGAAGTGCTCATATATGTTATTGTGCAATGGCGTCTTTAGTTTTAAAGAGACATTACAAACAATTGTATCAAATGATCTGTAGAGATAGAAGATTGTTTAGACTTTAAAATGTAAATCATTTTCCCTTAGTATTTATATATCCTCAACAGAAGAAATTTAAATGCACATGGTTGAGACAATCACATAAGGCATCTCTGTGCATCCACCAATCTTCATCTACTGAGCCGATCTCGATATGCTTTTCAAGCAAAGTATGTCAAGATAGCAAGATAAGTAAATACACTCTTTAAATCTCTTAAAGGGACACTGTCCAAACAAATTTAGCATTGGTGATTGAGCATGAAATGTTAATCAACTTTATTATTTAATCCGATTATCAAATGTTAACAGTTATCTTGTTATGTTTCTTTGCAAATCAATAATGATATTTTATATTACGGACAATTGTTTAATAAAAACCTGGGTTGTCCTTGACGATTGTTGCATCAATTATTCAAAAAAATCAAGTTCTGTCCAGAGTACTGAAGCAAATAAATTAGCTATTTACTGCCTTATTTTTAAAGTAATGATAGCAACATCACAATGAGCATTCATAATATGAGACAAGTTTTAAAGTTGATTCAAATAGAATACTCATTCAGAATGTATAAATCATTAATTTTTTAACTGTCTACCTTTAAGTAAATTTTGAGTTCATGTCCCTTTAAATAAACATTTCACAATAATGCTTAAAATATCATAAACCTAGGCACCTTCCTTTTGCTAAATGAGTCTAACATATGAGTAAAGCAAATTTAGATTAACTTCTAGATTGTTTTACACACTGACTGAAATATATTTATTAAATGAGGTCTTTTTTAGCCTTCAGCGTAGAGGGACATTAAGCTATATGTTATGTATGCATTTTGTATAATATTCTTATATTTGAACAACTTAATATGTTTTGTTATTCAATCATTATATTGTAATTATATATATTCTTGGATTAAATACATCTCTACATAGGCTATTTTGATGCTGATTGTTGTTTGCATATAGATGCCTTATATCATTGACTAAGATATGTGCATTGTTTTTTTTATTTTAACAAGTATATTTAAAGACTGAATGTAATTCTATAGTACTTTCTAAATATGTTTAAATTCTTGTATGATATTTTTAAAAATCTATACAAAATATACTTTGTGAATGTCCCTTTAAGGACCCAAACATTTTGTATTTTGATTTAACATTGACAAAATAAACAAAAGGGGAATTTACATTCCATATAGATATTTGATGTCTAACCCAAGAGGTAAGATTGTAATAAATACATAATATTACTAAGTATAGTTAAATGACTCCACTAGAAAATTACATAGATTAACCTGGCATCCAATAACTAATTTTTGAAAAATATCAAGTTAAATGACCTACCATTTATAAATGTAATAATTTAAATAATTTTTCAAATAATGTTTTGAGATACCTAAGGAAGATTCAACAACACTGTCACTTTCATGTAATTGAACCACTTCTCCTTATTAAATGTTAAAACAATTAAAATTTTACTACATATCCTAAATAATTTTAATATATACATTTTCAATATAAAAGCATTGAAGAATCTGACTCCCCAATTAATGTTATAAAATATATTTTTTTTTTTTTTTTATTTTTTTTTTTTAATATTTTTTATTTGAGGTTCAAAATAAGGCATACATAAAACGTAAAACAGTAAAATACAATATTCGCTGTAATACACACATCACAGGACAAGAAGCTTCAACCATACAGTGTAGATTTTTGAAAAACAGAAATCAATAAATATAGCGAATTATTCAAGTGCCTAATTATCTGGATGCCCTCCTTATGAATATAAGAGGTCACTCATGGGCCTCATCACTCTATAGTCCAAGAGAAGGAGGTTAATTCCAATAAAGGAGACCACTTTTGGATCTCAACTGATAAACCTCATTTTTCAATAAACACTCTAGAATAATCTGTTATGGACACAGCTATGGATAATATTAAAAAGATAAGGTGAGTTTAGAATAGCTGATGTCAACTAAGTGAAATAGTGCTAGTGTACACTAATGTGTATGATACATATAATTAGGACACCCGCCAGTTATCTTTAAGAATTGCGAGAATCAGCCGTCAGCAATATATATGTATAAAAAACAGAAAGGCAAACTCTATATATAGATATAAGAGAATAGAACAATATACACTCTGTATAAGTACATAATTAACAGCTGCTAGTTGCAAACTAATATGAGTATAAACTAAATGGCAATATGTGTGTCTCTAAGGGTTTATATATAGTGTGTTCAGTGGGGTAGTGAGTTCCTTATCTGGTAACGTGTAGGACAGATACTTATGCATTAGAGTTAGGCAGCCTGATAAACAAATCCCACAGCTACATAGGCATTAGACGTTGTGAGTCTGAGCGGTAGAATTAAACAGTATGTAGAAGAGGTAGTAAGGAAAAAGCAATAAAATTACTACAACTGTTCTAAAGATAATCTACTACCTTGTCACCTGGGAATCCACATCATGCATGCATGAAGGTATGACTAGTAAGGCATGATATTGAAGAACATTGCAGGTGTGTCAGCTTGTAAATAACTTATGGTTATGGCAATCTGATCATTCTAGCAGCAGTGTTATAGCAGTGTTACAATTGTCATATAGAGGAAAAGTATCCTATAATACTAGACAACACAAAGCTGGCTATTATCCACAGTAGAATTATACATAAATATTCCCATTCACTCTATGATTTAATAAATGCTCTAGACTCTAGGACAAAAACCCCTCATATGATTCACCAGCAGTATAGAGGTTACCAGTATTAATATTTAAATATCAAACCAGCTTAGTATGCTTGCCATAGTTCCTGTGGGAGAAGTGTGCTCCTATTGTGGTAGGACCTTAAGGTGGGAGATAGAGGTATTATGTGACCCTATTATGCTATGTGAGCACATATTAGTGCCAAAACGCTCAACTTATTGCTCTGCCTCGGCCGCAGGCAGCTCTAAAGTATGCCGGGCACCTCTTGGGTATGGGAAGGGCTACAGTCTCTCTCTTGTGCATACAATCAAACTGGCAGTATATCTGAATGTGGATTTCTATAGAGTTGGTTTCTCAAATAGTACACACTATCTACTATGGTAGAAATACCTAGGTAAACCTGCTAGACCCTGCTTAATGTCCACGCAGTCCTAAAGGCGTTATGAACCAACACCAAAGAGACAAGCACACATAGCTCCAACCTGTCAATGTATATATGCATCTGAACATAGAAAGCTAGGCGGGAGGGAGACTTAAACTGTAATAAGATGGCTCATGACAGAAAAAAAACATAAAATGTTGTAAGGAGTCAACGCTAATATCAACACTAATATCAAGCAGCCCTATATTAGTCCACACGTTGAAAATTACAAGTTACCCCACTCCAGATCTGTCCATCAGGAGCCGATATCCCTTATGAGTGAAAGAGTTTAGTTTGGAGGATCGGAGGGGAATTAGCAGAGAGGATGCGGTAGCGGCACCATCCCCCACACCTCCGTATGGAGTCCCAGGGTCATCACAGCTCCGTGTCAGCAATAGTAGGTACAGTTGTTTAATTTGCGCTCCAGAGGTGAGATTCACAAACTTCCCTAACGATGGCTGCCCTGTGCCTTCCGTGCGCGCACGCTGCATTCCATCTGAGCTCTGTGATGTCTGAGAACCAGAAGACCTCGGCAATGGTTGTAGCGGGGCGGCAATCTTCTGATGACCCGAGGCAGTAAGCATTGCGGGTGTTGCTCTAGCAGGTCTCGCTGCTGCATCGGGGCTCGTTATTGTAGTTTCAACCTCTGTCAGTATGATAGTTCCGCAGCCGTCTCCCCCCTCTGTCTCAGGGAACTCCACAATCACACCGCGGGGCGTGCAGCTAGTGTCTAAGGCCTCATTAACACTCAGGGAGGCAAGTGGCTGGTGCCGGGGCCCCAAAGCACCGTCACCCCTATACCCCCTGCGTGCGCATATAGGTTCCTCCACCAGCGGCCCAAGGCGGAAAGCCGCATCCAAGGTCTCAGTGAAAGCCTTTTGGTAGGTATCCAGCAGATCGCTGATTACTTTCAGAAGGAAGTGTTCCATCTTCTCGCCACTATAGCTGGATGTTAATGGCGGGTGTATAGTATGAAGGAAATGAAAGAAAACAAAGGTGCTCTCAGGGCACTTGATAACGACAGAGCTCTAAGGAAGCTCTGCCGGGGGGTTAAGTGGGAGGCCGCAACCTCATTTAGTCTCCGGTATGTGCTAATTGTAAGGAAGCTGATAAAATTTAGCTGCATTCAGATGGGCCTTATAATCTACAACAGGATCCGTAGTTGTTGCTGCTCGATGCAAGGTGTAGAAGCAGATTTTTTAAGGATTAGTCTTTAAGTGTGTAGCAGCTAGCTAAGATGCGACCTGTCATGGCCGCTGCCCGGAAGTTCCCCTTATAAAATATATTTTAATATTCTCGGAAGCATTTTATTTTCTAATATTAATGCATTATTTTATCTTATGCATGTGCTTGTCAAATAGCCAACTACCAGTCATGGGAGTCGAAGTTTTATTTATTTACAGATTATATTGATATTTAGTATAATCTGTTCAAAATAATGTATTTAATAATAAAATGTTTAGTATTAACATGTAAAAATATATTTAATAGAAAATAATTAAATATTCCTGGAAGTCATCAGATGCCAATCTGAAATGACAAATAATAAAAATGGAACAAAGTTAATACACACGTTGTCAAATATTCATAAAATACATTTAAAATCATATGGTGTCTATGCTCTAACTTTGATCAACATTTTTTAAAGATAATCATTAAATTGATTTAAAATTAATGAAATACATACACCATTATATTGTTGATTAAAAATTCTATTTAAATATCCAAAATTCAAATTATACATAATAATGTATATCACATTTCAACAATATATGTATGCTGAACATAAATGTAATATTTCATGTCCATTCAAATACCTCTATATCAACTATAATATGTATTCCTTTTTCTGATTGTGATCCCTAAATATCTAATGATGAAATAAGTATGACTAATGTATGTAAGCTAACAATAATCAACATTCTTCATGTGATTCTTAACTAGCATGCACCAACCTGGATAATGCATGGTCTTTGAAAGTCAATTCAGGGGTAAACAGTTGATCTTCAATAGGTGTCTTATTCATCAGTTCATTAAATAGAGGACTGGGAAATACCATCTAAAAAAGTACAATCATCTAAGTGTCTGATTGTGATCCATAAATATCTAATTAACAACTAAATATGACTAATGTATGTAAGCTACTAATATTCTACAGTCTTCACTAGCATGCATTGGTACACCAACCTGGACAATGCATGGTCTTTGAAAGTCAATTCAGGGGTAAACAGTTGATCTTCAATAGGTGTCTTATTCATCAGTTCATTAAATAGAGGACTGGGAAATACCATCTAAAAAAGTACAATCATCTAAGTGTCTGATTGTGATCCATACATATCTAATTAACAACTAAATATGACTAATGTATGTAAGCTACTAATATTCTACAGTCTTCACTAGCATGCATTGGTACACCAACCTGGACAATGCATGGTCTTTGAAAGTCAATTCAGGGGTAAACAGTTGATCTTCAATAGGTGTCTTATTCATCAGTTCATTAAATAGAGGACTGGGAAATACCATCTAAAAAAGTACAATCATCTAAGTGTCTGATTGTGATCCATAAATATCTAATTAACAACTAAATATGACTAATGTATGTAAGCTACTAATATTCTACAGTCTTCACTAGCATGCATTGGTACACCAACCTGGACAATGCATGGTCTTTGAAAGTCAATTCAGGGGTAAACAGTTGATCTTCAATAGGTGTCTTATTCATCAGTTAAATAGAGGACTGGGAAATACCATCTACAAAATAGAAAATCATCTAAGTGTCTCCAATAGGATGTCTCCACAGCCTTATTCTATCAAATAGTTTGCACTTACCATGTGAACATGTCTTTGTATGGTTTTCAAGGTCAGCAGAATTGAAAGATAATGCCAGACATGATCCCATTGGTATACTTCAATTTCAATCTTGGCTTTTTCCCCACTGTCAGTCTGGGCAATCTTCACTGTCAGGCTTCAAATTGTTCCCTTTCAGTCTTTAGATTGTCATCTCCCTAATGTAAGAAATTTTATCAAAAAAATTCATACAAGTGTGTGAATCAGTTCTGTACCCCTCTCCCACCCCCCATTTCATAATAAATATCTGTCACTAGCTTACTAAGCCTGTGTATGAACCTGTGTTATTTTCTATCAAGTGTGAAGATGAGTCATATTGAGCAGAAAAAACCTCTGTGTGACATTGAACCATAGTCATTCTAGAGTATCCCTTTCTGATTATGTACATTTTAAGTAATGTGTAAACAAAAATCTATTTTTGAAAATGTATGCCATATGATGTATTTGTGTACAAATCATGCCAGCAACAGTCCATACATTTCTACTTACCATCTGATGTCCTCTTTAAAAACCAGGTGGCAAAGACTCGCTATAGGACCCAATGCCCAGAGCATCACCTATATTATGAAAATTAAAAATTATTCTAACATTTGATCAATACTAACATGTTTGCACAATTCTCTACTTGTCATTTCCATAGAGTTCACATCTATTGAAAATACTCCAGTGTAACTTCTATTCTTTACCGTCTAAAGTGGCGGTTGATGACGTCTGCTCTGACATCAAGTCCCTCGTCCTGGAATTCCCCCTCTAGAACAGGATCATCCTCCTCATCTCTGAGGAGGTCTCTGTCCACCGGGACGGCCTGCAGCATCCCAGCCCGCTGTGCAATATTATGCAGGACGCTACAGGCTACAACGATCTTAGCCACCTTCTTTGGGTTGTACTGGAGTGCTCCTCCAGAACGGTCCAGGCACCTGAATCTCATCTTCAGGAGCCCGAACATCCTTTCAACCACCGCCCTGGTTCTCTTATGAGCCCTATTGTAGCGTTTCTCAGACACATCAGTCGGGCTACGCAAGGGGGTAATGAGCCAAGGCCGGCTCATGTACCCAGAATCACCTATAAATTTTGAACAGAACATAATTCAAACAGAATACTTAAACTAGTATATTGTTGTATAAATTTTTATTTTTAAAAACGATAATCCATATTAAAAGTTGTCAGAAACATCCAAAAAATAAATTTCTATATTATTCTGTATCTTCCCATTTCAGCTAAGACATGCTACATATGCGTATTGTTCTGAAAACAAACCTTGTGTAAAATGCTAACTACATGGTTACATTGCATTCTCTATCTGAACACTTAAGGTAAGACATGCTACATATCTGCATTTAAATAAAACTAGACATTAGCAGAAAGAGACAATGACAGGGTTAAATTGCATGAGATAATATCTTCCCATTTCAGCTAAGACATGCTACATATGCGTATTGTTCTGAAAACAAACCTTGTGTAAAATGCTAACTACATGGTTACATTGCATTCTCTATCTGAACACTTAAGGTAAGACATGCTACATATCTGCATTTAAATAAAACTAGACATTAGCAGAAAGAGACAATGACAGGGTTAAATTGCATGAGATAATATCTTCCCATTTTAGCTAAGACATGCTACATATGCGTATTGTTCTGAAAACAAACCTTGTGTAAAATGCTAACTACATGGTTACATTGCATTCTCTATCTGAACACTTAAGGTAAGACATGCTACATATCTGCATTTAAATAAAACTAGACATTAGCAGAAAGAGACAATGACAGGGTTAAATTGCATGAGATAATATCTTCCCATTTCAGCTAAGACATGCTACATATGCGTATTGTTCTGAAAAAAAACCTTGTGTAAAATGCTAACTACATGGTTACATTGCATTCTCTATCTGAACACTTAAGGTAAGACATGCTACATATCTGCATTTAAATAAAACTAGACATTAGCAGAAAGAGACAATGACAGGGTTAAATTGCATGAGATAATATCTTCCCATTTCAGCTAAGACATGCTACATATGCGTATTGTTCTGAAAAAAAACCTTGTGTAAAATGCTAACTACATGGTTACATTGCATTCTCTATCTGAACACTTAAGGTAAGACATGCTACATATCTGCATTTAAATAAAACTAGACATTAGCGTCGGTAAATAACAAATGGTTAAATTTAATCCTATAGCTGAACATGACGCTAACAGTTAAAAAATACAGGGCCAATTGTCAAAATAATTAACCATGTTGAGCACAAATACTCACCAACGAGATAACCAGGGGGCATTTGTCTTTCCTCAAACTGGCTCCACAGGGACGACAGAGAGAGGATGCGGGCATCATGACAAGCCCCTCCAAAATTCGCATACACATGCATAATCCTCATCCGTGCGTCACAAACATACTGCACGTTGAGGCTATGAAAATGTTTGCGATTTCTGAAGGGCAAGTCATCAATTGGCAGCGCAATGTGGGTACAATCTATGGCTCCCAAGACATTGGGCAATTGAGCAATATCAAAGAATTCCCGCTTCAGGCGCCTCCAATCACCATCATTCTGTGGGAATCCTATGTATTGCTTACTGATACGTACCATGGCGTCCAGAAAGTTATCAAACACCACAGAGAATGTACCTTGAGCCAGGCCATGCATGTACAGTTCTCCGGATTGAAAACTCCCGGAGGCCAGGACGTATAGACAGCTTAGCATCTTACTCATGGGGGGAACAGCAGTCCTTATTTGTATACGTGGCTCCAAATGAGGTTTAAGAAGCTCGTAAAGGCCAATGAGCTGTTCGCGATCGAGCCGATACTTATCAAAAACCTCAAAGTCGCTCATGTTTTCCAAGGTGGGTCTCACCCTGTAGACACGAGGACCTCGAACCAGACGACCCCTTCGTCTCGGTCTGAGCCGCCGAGGCTGCCTGATTCGACCAACAGCTAGTTCGCCAATAGCAGCACCAGCAGCGTCTACCATGTCATCGTCATCCATCTTTCAAAACAGCGTAACAAGGTAAGCACTTGATCTGATGTGGATCACAAGTGATGCATTGGCCATGTTGTTTGGGGGATTTATAGTACAATTAGTCCAATGGTATTGAGTTTGTAATGATTGCTAATTGTATTCACTTGTTTGTATGTGAGCGGCGCGAATGCTTTCAAAGTGGGCGTTGTATTTTTTTGGCTGAAATGTTGTTTTCCGCCAATAAATCTCAATGTGAAAGTGTCAAATATCACACATACAGTGCATGTTTGTAATGTTTGTTCATATGCGTAATCAATATTTCTTAAACGCGATCTTATAGTAACAAGCACACGTCCAGGCTAACATGAATGAAAGTGCATAGTTGTGTATAATGTGCATCGAATGTGATCGATCAATGTTGCTGCAACATTGTTTGTAAACGATAAAGTAACATCTGCCATCTGTAGTATTGTATATATATAAGTGATTGCCGAGCTGTCAATATTGTATGCGTCCCTTTAAAATCGCAATAATACTGAATAACTTCCGGCTGTAATCTGTAGTATTGTATATATAAGTGATTGCCGAGCTGTCAATATTGTATGCGTCCCATTCAAATCGCAATAATAATTCTGAACTTCCCGTCTGCCATCTGTAGTATTGTATATATAAGTGATTGCCGAGCAGTCAATATTGTATGCGTCCCATTCAAATCGCAATAATAATTCTGAACTTCCCGTCTGCCATCTGTAGTATTGTGTATATAAGTGATTGCCGAGCTGTCAATATTGTATGCGTCCCATTAAAATGGCACTAATACTGAATAACTTCCGGCTGTCATCTGTAGTATTGTGTATATAAGTGATTGCCGAGCTGTCAATATTGTATGCGTCCCATTAAAATGGCACTAATACTGAATAACTTCCGGCTGTCATCTGTAGTATTGTGTATATAAGTGATTGCCGAGCTGACAATATTGTATGCGTGCCATAAAAATGGCACTAATACTGAATAACTTCCGGCTGCCATCTGTAGTATTGTATATATAATTGATTTGCGATCTGACAATATTTCTTAATTGTCCCATTGAAATCTCCATAATAATGCTGTTCAAAAGTGTGGTTTACGTATATGTTGTATTGTAGTATTGAGTGTTAAAGTTCCTAAAGGGGCGGTACAGTGGTGAATCTGTGATGTGTATGGTTGAATCTTGTAATGACGTCATGATATTATTAACCTGCCTATGTAGTTGTGAAATCCTCATTGTGTTGATGTATTGTGCTACATTGTTATTGTGTGCTGAATAAAATCTAAATGTGTGCTTTGTGGTTGCGTGATGGGTGATGCGTGTTATGTACATGTACGTATATATTGTGATTGTGTCCCACATATGCTGACTTCTATATAGCGGTCTGGCATTGTTGTTCCTTCCCATAAAGTGACATCTGTAATCTGGTGTAATGATGTATTTTTTGTAGGTAATTCCTAATGGTTTATTGTGATGGAATAATGATGTTACAAGTACCGTCAAATCCATATGTTGTGTTTTGTGATTCCTGTAGAGAATGTAATGTGTTTGTCCACCATCATTTGAATGCACATGTATGAGTGAATGTTAAAAGTAATATATGTGCATCCATGAGTGATTATGTGTTAAGCCTATGTAAATATGCAGTTGCTGCAAGCATATGAGTTGAATAACTGAAATGCAATAATAAAGGTAAATGAGAGGTGTTTCCCATTGTGTAGTGTTTGTGAATCCAGAAATGTGTATTGAATTTTATTTTAATTTTAAATGTAATTTTATTGAAATAATAATGTGTTACTAGTGATGTGGATTTGTAGTTGATGTAATCTAAAAGTGTGAAACAAATTTATGGTGTTGTGAATATTTAATAATTAAAAAACATAAGTCCACCATAGGGAAATAGTCATTTCTTAATCTATTTATCATAGCTGGGTCTAACGCATGAAATCATGTA
The DNA here is from genome assembly GCF_027579735.1 of Bombina bombina. NCBI lineage: Eukaryota > Metazoa > Chordata > Amphibia > Anura > Bombinatoridae > Bombina > Bombina bombina. The sequence goes on along the minus strand of NC_069501.1, from coordinate 756,225,757 downwards.
TTTTCTAGCGCTGGTATTTGGAGTTTTTCAGTCTACGCTATTTGCGTGCGTTAGGGAAATGAGGGTTTCGCGTGCACGAGCACGTCTTCCCAATAGAAGTCAATGGAGGCTCTAAAGATTTCTAATTTTTTTTTCTAAGACTGGTTTTCCTCGTAAAGTGAGTGACGTCATGAGCTTGTGTGAAAAAGTAACTAAATCGTGTTCTTTTTGTAATAAATAAATATTTTGTGTATGTCATGTGGTGTATATTGTTTGTATGCATCGATGAGTGTATGTTTGTGATAATGTTATTAGTTAGATGTAGGTATATGAGAGTCTTTTCCCGTATGTCCATGTAAGTCAATGGGAAAATGGATTTTTGTGGATTTTTTTCAAACACCCGAGATCTCGCAACTTTAATCCTTTGTATTTTACCGAAAACAAAATAAATATGAAAAATAAAGATAGTGTAGTGTTTGTATGAGTGTAAGTGTACTTTGTGTAATATTTGTTTTGTGATTCGTGGATGTTTTTTTTGTCGGTATATGTTTACTACTGGGTCTGAGGTGGCGGTAGAAAGGTGAGCGTTAGGTGTATTTTGAGTGGCGGTAAATAAACTCTAAATACCGGAGTGCGTAAGAAACCCGCGTTAGGAGCCTCTAACGCTGGTTTTCACGGCTAACGCCGAACTCCAAATCTAGGCCTTAGCAAATATAGCTCTATACTTTCCTATCCCTATGTGCTTTTATTAAACCATATTCCTATACACCCCAACTCCATTCATGTTTGATTTTGTTAAAGACCCAAGAGAGGTCTGATCTGTTATTGTTGGGGCCAAGAATAAAGTACATGGAATTAGAGAATATAGTCCTATATATTAGACCCAGTTTATAAGTACAAGTAAACAATATAACTAATAACCACATTAACCATGATTATAAAGCCGTATAAAACAATGCATGAATCATGTTTTCTTATAGCGTTACATGGGCACAATTTTGTGATGCATCTTATTGTAATAATTGTAATATATACCATGTATACCCAATGTATGACGTGTACTCTCATTTGATCTTAGTAAAGCTCTTTTTAAAACTAAAAAAATAAATAAATAAATGTTTTTTAAATGTAACTAGTACTCCTGTTTCAGTTGTGTACTTTCTACTCATGCTCATTGACTTATAGGTATTTCCTGCAAATGCACCACGAGCATTAAAAGGACATTAAACCCCTGTGCACAACTACAAAAAAATAGTAACTACTCACTGTGTTATTGCATTTCATCCAGTTCCTGCAACTCTTTTCAAATCAGTTTTCCTGTTTTAATAACTTAAATATGCCAGATACTGATGCCCCGTTTCTCTGTGTACCGGGGGCTGCCATATTGGAGCTCAGAAAAGGGGGATGGAGTGAGATGGCCCCACACTACAGAAAGAAAGGGACAGGTAGGGATGGGGAGCTACACTACAGAAAAAAAATGGTGTGGGGGTCCCTAACCAACTATTGCTGGAGGTTGGGGGACCACTACACTATGGAAAAAATAAAAATAAAATATATATATATATTAGGGTATTTTATAGGTAATGGCAGACAGCTTCCAGTACCTAAGATGGCGGACATAGAGTGGGGAGGGTTAGAGAGCTGTTTGGAGGGATCAGGGAGGTTAGAGGGTAAGGATGGATCCTACACTGCAGAAAAAAGAAAAATGTAAAAACTTTTTTTTTTAAAGTCTTAAAACTTAATATTGGGATACTGTCTGCCAGTACCTAAGATGGTGGTGACCAGTGGGGGATGAGGGAGGGAAGAGAGCTGTTTGGGAGAGATCAGTTAGGGATAGGGGGGTGGGAGGGTAATCTCTACACTAAAGCTTCAATTAACTTTACAAGCTACCCTGATTAATCCCTTCACTGCCAGGGATAATAGAAGTGTGGTGCACAGCTGCAATAAGTGGTATTCTAATTACCAAAAAGCAATGGTAAATCCATGTATGTCTGCTATTTCTGAACAGAGGGATCCCAGAGAAACGTTAACAATCATTTGTGCCATGATTGCACAAGCAGTATGTAAATAATTTCAGTGAGAGACCCAAAAGTTTGTGAAAAAGTTAACGATTTTTTTTATATGATCGCATTTGGCAGTGAAATGGTGGCATGAAATATACCAAAATGGACCTACATCAATACCTTAGGTTGTCTACTTAAAAAAAAATATATAGTTTTGACAGGTAAATAAAAAAGTCTCTATTTGTATTTAAATGGAGTGATAGCGAAAATGCTAAAAATTATTTGGTATTTTGGGCAAGTTCTTCTCTGAAAGTCCGGGTAGTGAGGAGCTTAATTCTTACTCCTTTAGATTATATTGTGTCATTATCTTTATAAAAGGGACACTGTACCCAAATTTTTTCTGTTGTGATTCAGATAGAGCATGCAATTTTAAGCAACTTTCTAATTTACTTCTATTATCAATTTTTCTTCGTTCTCTTGATATCTTTATTTGAAAAAGAAGGCATCTAAGCTGAGGAGCCAGAACATTTGTGGTTCAGAACCATGGACAGCAATTGTTTATTGGTGCTGCCCAATCAGCAAGGACAACCCAGGTTGTTCACCAAAAATGGGCCGGCATCTAAACTTAAATTCTTGCTTTTCAAATAAACATACCAAGAGAATGAAGAAAATTTGATAATAGAAGTACATTAGAAAGTTGCTTCAAATTGCATGCTCTATCTGAATCACAAAAGAAAAAATTTGGGTACAGTGTCCCTTTAAGGATTGTTCACTTACCCTTAACGACCAAGGACGTGCCAGGCACATCCAACATAAAGCGTTAGTTAATGACCAAGGACGTGCCTGGCATGTTGAGGCTCTGGGGTTTCAAGCGGTGGAAGCGATCCTGATCGATTCGACCCGCTTTCAGGGTATTGCAGCGATGCCTCAATATTAAGGCATTGTGCAATACCCTTTTAAGCACACTGATGCAGAGAGGGCCATTCTGCGGGTTGGAGTGAGATGGCCACACACTACAGAAAAAAAGGGACAGGTAGGGATGGGGAGCTACACTACAGAAAAAATGGTGTGGGGGTCCCTAACCAACGATTGCTGGAGGTTGGGGGACCACTACACTATGGAAAATGTAAAAAAAATATATATATATTAGGGTATTTTATAGGTAATGGTAGTCAGCTTCCAGTACCTAAGATGGCGGACATAGAGTGGGGAGGGTTAGAGAGCTGGTTAGAGGGTAAGGAGGGATCCTACACTGCAAAAAAAAAATATATAAATAATTTTTTTTTTTTTTATAGTCTTAAAACTTAATATTGGAAAACTGTCTGCCAGTACCTAAGATGGTGGTGACCAGTGGGGGATGAGGGAGGGAAGAGAGCTGTTTGGGAGAGATCAGTTTGGGATAGGGGGGTGGGAGGGTAATCTCTACACTAAAGCTTAAATTAACCTTACAAGCTACCTGATTAACCCCTTCACTGCCAGGAATAATAGAAGTGTGGTGCACAGCTGCAATAAGTGGCATTCTAATTACCAAAAAGCAATGGCAAATCCATGTATGTCTGCTATTTCTATACAGAGGGATCCCAGAGAAACTTTTACAATCATTTGTGCCATGATTGCACAAGCAGTATGTAAATAATTTCAGTGAGAGACCCAAAGTTTGTGAAAAAGTTAACGATTTTTTTATATGATCGCATTTGGCAGTGAAATGGCGGCATGAAATATACCAAAATGGACCTAGATCAATACCTTAGGTTGTCTACTTAAAAAAATATATATAGTTTTGACAGGTAAATAAAAAAAAAGTCTCTATTTGTATTTAAATGGAGTGATAGCAAAAATGCTAAAAATTATTTGTTATTTTGGGCAAGTTCTTCTCTGAATGTTCTGGTAGTGAAGAGCTTAATTCTTACTCCTTTAGATTATATTGTGTCATTATCTTTATTAAGGATTGTTCACTTACCGCTGTTACTTAACCCCTTAACGACCAAGGACGTGCCAGGCACATCCGACAAGAAGTGTCAGTTAATGACCAAGGACTAGTGATGTCGCGAACCTAAAATTTTGCGTTCGCGAACGGCGATAGCGAACTTTGTCAAATGTCCGCGAACCGGGCGAACCGCCATTGACTTCAATGGGCAGGTGAATTTTAAAACCCACAGGGACTCTTTCTGGCCACAATAGTGATGGAAAACTTGTTTCAACTTCAACTTGTTAACACCTGGACTGTGGCATGCCGGAGGGGGATCCATGGCAAAACTCCCACGTAAAATTACATAGTTGATGCACAGTCTGGTTTTAATCTATAAAGGGCATAAATTACCTAACATTCCTAAATTGTTTGGAATAACGTGCTTTAAAACATCAGGTATGATGTTGTATTGATCAGGTAGTGTAAGGGTTACGCCCGCTTCAAAGTGACAGACCAAACTCCCCGTTTAAAGGGACAGTCTACACCAGAATTTTTATTGTTTTAAAAGATAGATAATCCCTTTATTACCCATTTCCCAGTTTTGCATAACTAACACATTTATAATAATATACTTTTAACCTCTGTGATTATCTTGTATCCTCTGCAAACTGCCCCTTTTTTCAGTTCTTTTGACAGACTTGCAGTGCCTGCTCCCAGATAACTTCTCGTGCATGAGCACAGTGTTAACTATATGAAATACGTGAACTAACACCCTCTGATGTTTCACAGTCAAAAAAGTTTTTTTTTTTTTAAATTTACACTACTGTTACAACAGATATGAGTGGTGGCACTTAGCAAGTGGGCCTGGCACACACGCTGGCAGGCAACTGCAATTAGATTACACTAGCAGACTGATGTTTCACAGTCAAAAAAGTTTTTGTTTTAAAATATTTACACTACTGTTCTAACAAATATGATTGGTGGCACTAGTTGGCAAGTGGGCCTGGCACACATACTGGCAGGCAGGCAACTGCAATTAGAGTACACTAGCTGACTGATATTTCACAGTCAAAAAATGTATTTTTTTAATATTTACAATACTGTTATAACAAATATGATTGGTGGCACTAGTTGGCAAGTGGGCCTGGCACACACGCTGGCAGGCAGGCAGGCAACTGCAATTCAATTGCACTAGCAGACTGATGTTTCACAGTCAAATAAGTTTTTATTTTAAATATTTAAAGTACTGTTACAACAAATATGAGGGGTGCCACTTACTTGGCAAGTGGGCCTGGCACACACGCTGGCAGGCAGGCAGGCAGGCAACTGCAATTAGATTACACTAGCTGACTGATGTTTCACAGTCCAAAAAGTTTTAAAAAAAATGTTTACACTACTGTTATAACAAATATGAGTGGTGTGGTGGCACTAGTTGGCAAGTGGGCCTGGCAAACACGCTGGCAGGCAGGCAACTGCAATTAGATTGCAATAGCTGACTGATGTTTCACAGTCAAAAAAGTTTTTTTTTGCAAATATTTACACTACTGTTACAACAAATATGAGTGGTGCCAGTAACTTGGCAAGTGGGCCTGGCACACACGCTGGCAGTGGCAGGCAGGCAACTTCAATTAGATTACAATAGCAGACTGATGTTTCACAGTCCAAAAAGTTTTTTTATTAAATATTTACACTACTGTTATAACAAATATGAGTGGTGGCACTAGTTGGCAAGTGGGCCTGGCACACACGCTGGCAGGCAGGCAACTGCAATTCAATTGCACTAGCAGACTGATGTTTCACAGTCAAAAAAGTTTTTATTTTAAATATTTAAAGTACTGTTACAACAAATATGAGTGGTGCCACTAACTTGGCAAGTGGGCCTGGCACACACGCTGGCAGGCAGGCAACTACAATTAGATTACACTAAAAGACTGATGTTTCACAGTCAAAAAAGTTTTTATTTAAAATATTTACACTACTGTTATAACAAATATGATTGGTGGCACTAGTTGGAAAGTGGGCGTGGCACACACGCTGGCAGGCAGGCAGGCAACTGCGATTAAATAACACTAGCAGACTGATGTAAAAGTTTGTTTTAAAAAAAATTAAACTAATGTTACACCAGATAGGAGTGGTGGCACTCAGGATGAAAGTAGGCACAGTATATGCTGGGAGCCTGACACACAGGCTGGCACTAGTGGCACGCTGGCCTGGCAACTAAAATTAAATAACAATAGCAGACTGATGTAAAAGTTTTTTTTTTTTAAATTTACACTGATGTTACACCAGATATAAGTGGTGGAAAACAGAGCTATTAATCACAGTATATACTGTGGGCCTGACACACAGGCCTGATGGAAAATTAAATTAGATTACACTAGCAAAATGATGTAAAAGTTTTTTTTTTTTTAATTTACACTAATGTTACACCAGATATAAGTGGTGGAAAACAGAGCAATTAGGCACAATATATGCTGTGTACCTGACACACAGGCCTGATGGAAAATGAAATTAGATTACACTAGCAAAATGAGGTAAAAGTTTGTTTTTTTAAATTTACACTAATATTAAGCAGATATAAGTGGTTGCACAGAAGAATTAATCACAGTATATGCTGTGAGCCACAGGCTGACAGGCAGGCAAAGGGCTGAAGTTCTAGCCCTAAAAAGGGCTTTTTGGGGTGCTGTCCTTACAGCAGAGACTAGATGAGTCCTTCAGGACTGTAGTGGACACTAAATACACTAGCCTAGCTATCTATTTCCCTATAATATCAACAGCAGCAGCACTAAACCTCCTCTCACTAAGACAGCAGGATCGTTATGACTCTAAAATGGCTGCTGCCCAGTAGCTGGGAGGGTCTGGGAGGAAGTGTCTGCTGCTGATTGGCTGAAATGTGTCATCAGACTGTGAGACACAGGGTCAAAGTTTCATCAATGATGACTAATAGGGGGCGGATCGAACATCGCATATGTTCGCCCGCTGCAGCGAACGCGAACAAGCTAAGATCGCCGGGAACTGTTCTCCGGTGAACAGTTCGAGACATCACTACCAAGGACGTGCCTGGCATGTCGAGGCTCTGGGGTTTCAAGCGGTGGAAGTGATCCTGATCGCTTCCAACCGTTTTCAGGATGTTGCAGCGATGCCTCAATATTAAGGCATTGTGCAATACCCTTTTAAGCACACTGATGCAGAGAGGGGCCCTCTCTGCATCGGCCAGCGATGGTGCCGATCGTTGGTGGCTTGGGAGGGCTTGCAGGGAGTCGGGTGGGCGGCCCATCGCTGGTAGCCAATTTCCTGTCAGTGGGGCTGATGGGTCTGGCAGCATGCGCGGGGGGCGGGAGGGACCGCTACACTCTGGGACATCTATAGTGAAAGGGAAGGAGGGAGAGGGATTTTTAAGTATAGGGAAAGGGATCGGGGAGGGCGTAGGGTATTGAGGGGTCAGCTACACTACAGAAAATTGGGTTTTTATTTATTTTTTTCTAAAAAAAGGGGCATATTTTTTCTAAACTGGGTACTGGCAGACAGCTGCCAGTACCTAAGATGGTGGCCAATAGGTCGAGGGGGAGGCTTAGAGAGCTGTTTGGGATGGGGATCATGGAGGTTGGGGGGTAATGGGGGATCCTACACCTCAGAACAAATATATATATATAAAAAAATCTTAAAAACAAAAACACCTTTATTGTTATACTGGCAGACTTTCTGCCAGTATAAAAAAGTATAAGTAGCACTTTGCTATTTCCAAACAATTTTTTTTCTAAAAATTAGCGATAGTTACATTGGAACACTGATATTTGTCAGAAATCCCTGAATAACCCTTTACATGTTTTTTTTTGTTTTTTAGTAGACAACCAAAAGTTTTGATCTAGGTTAGTTTTTTACTAACTTTTTCACAAACTTTAGGTTTCTTACTGAAATTATTTACAAACAACTTGTGAAATTATGGCACAAATAGTTGTAAATGCTTCTCTGGGATCCCCTTTGTTCAGAAATAGCAGACATTTATGGCTTTGACATTGCTTTTTGGTAATTAGAAGGCCGCTAAATGACGCTGCGCACCACACTTGTATTATACCCAGCAGTGAAGGGGTTAATTAGGTAGCTTGTAGGGAGATTGTAGCGTTAATTTTAGCTTTGGTGCAGCAGGAGCGAGCTACATCTAGTTTAATGGCGCGATCGGGCTGGCTGTGACTAGACAGCGTGCCCAGATGCGCTTAGAAAAAAAACACACCCGCTCAGTAGAGCAAGGAGCGGCGGTCTGTAAAATTGTAAGTTATAATAAAATATTGCAGCAATATTTTGATGTACAAAGTTAGCGCTAAGATAATGTTATATAATTCTGCACTATGTGCAGAATTATATAACATTCTTTTTTAGGTTTACTGTCCCTTTCACAGTAAGAAAATTGAAAAATGGTCTGGTCACTAAGGGGTTAAAGGGATACTAAACCTATTTTTAATGATTCAGAAAGAGCATGCCATTTTAAGCAACTTTCTATTTTACTCCTTTTATCAATTCTTCATTCTCTTGCTATCTTTATTTAAAAAACAGTAATGTAAAGCTTAGGAGCCGGACAATTTTTGGTTCAGAACCTGGGTTATACTTGCTTATTGGTGATTAAATGTATATTTTTTTACCACATTTGGGGCATTTGATTTTCAGGATTCTGCGACAGAAAGCTTAAAGGATTACTTTCTGTTATAATTTTTAAGCTAAACAACTAACATATTAAAGTTAATAAACATGAATTAAAACCTACTGACCTATATTTTCTCCAAAACGAAGTTTCATAACGTTCTAAAAGTTATATCTTTTATTCGCCGATGATGTCACGTTATCCTGCCCACTATTTTCAGGACTGCATGTTCAAAATACCTGTACCAATAACTTTGTGTTTAAAGCGCCATTTTGAAACCTAGGTATTGTAAACGGATTGGTACAGAGCAAAGGATACCCACGGAGTGGGTTTGGAAAACAATTAAATTTGCAGACAAGATTTCTGATATACGGTAGAGATATGTTAATGAAATGCTATTGATAAAAAGCGTATTTGGGGTAGTTAGTTAGTAACAGGCATAGAAAATATTTTCCTTTAAAGTGATAGTAAATCCGCTCGTATAACAAATGCTAGTATTTACCATCACTAAAGATAAAGTGGTAAAACTCACCCTTTCTGTGCCGATGCACAGCACTAAACTCAGTGGCTCCAGCAGCACAACACAAAAATCTCCTTCAATGAGGTGACTGTACCTCTGAACCAATAGCCGTGCGTGTCAACTGACAGGTTTCTGTATGTACGCACGGGTATCGGTTTAGAGGTGCAAGTGGCACCTCATTGGTAGAAGATCGTTGTGCCGTGGGCGGCTGGAGTGCTGTGCAACGGCACAGAAAGGGTGAGTTTAGCACCCTTTATTGCTTGTTTGTTCACCTTAAAGTTTACTTTATTTTTAGTGATGGTATATCCTAGCATTTGTTAAACACTTGGATTTACCATCACTTTAATGTAGAGAATGATTGAAAATTGTTGATACTTTGCAATAATCTATTAAACCTCATGATTCCTCACCTATAATCAATTTTCAATTTCTATAATTAAATATTAAAAAAATATAAAATTATACAAAATATGATGCAAATATATTTTGAGAAAGGCTCTATTAACACCAGCTCAAACACCCTAAAAATATGAATTAGATTTCTAAATTAGCAAAAATGAATGTTTAGTAAATAAATTAGTCAAGTAAAGACCTACATGAAATGTGAGAATGATTCATCTAATCTCATTAGAGCAGCAGAACTCTCCCTACTGTATGACTTATGGACAATGGATAATTAACTATAAAGTCTAAAATCAGCACTTCAAAACAAAGTAATGAGACAATTATTACTGGAATTAGATTATCAGAGTTAGGTATAATTCCAATACACATCAAATAACTGTTCATTTTACTAGAAATTGCTACGTTCAAAAGATTTTATAGCATGTCATTAAAAAGCTTTAAAAGTAACATATAAATCATACTTTATAGGTGCATTATCATGTTTTACAAATAAGAAAAAGATGTGCAGCAGACAAATTTATATGCCATTTTCAAAATAAGCTAAGAAATGTAGATTACTTTTCTAGAAATCTAGCTAATAAAGATAATCTTTTTTTGGACACCTACATTCAAATCAGGTATTTTATTTAGAAGATATGACACAACAGAAAAAGTCTGATTCAGCTTATAAATATGCCTCTGTTGAAATAATTCACCTCCATCGTACTCTCTCACAATGTGGATAAGGTTTGTAAATAATGAAACGCTTTGGGCCAGAATACAAGTGGAGCGCTATTTAGCGCTTTTGCTAGAAGTAAAGTTTTTGCGCTTGTTGGGTTTTGCTCGTATTAAGAGATGAAAGTAAAACGTTATCTCTCCCACGCTAACCTGACACGCGCAAACAGCTTCTAGCGCAATTAGAATATCGGGCACGCAATAACGTATTCTTCATAGAAGTCAATGTAGAGGAAAAAAAAAGTGGATTGCATATTTTCAAGTGCTCTTACCTGAATGCATATTCTCAAGTGCACTAACCCGACATGAAATAAGAATATTTCACATTCCAATGATCTAACATAGAAGAATATGTTCTATTTATTCATAAATACATATTTCTACATATATTTGATCGTATTTTTGTATAATATATATCTACTAGTCCTAAAGCCCGTTCACACGGGCCATTTTTTGCAGTACAGCGGTCCCACCCCTTGCGCTCTCTCTCTCTCCCCCTCGCTTTTGCTCTCTCACCCCCTGTCTTTTGTGCTCTCTCTCCCCCTCTCTTTTGCGTTCTCTCTCGCTCCACCTCTCTTTTGCTCTCTCTCTCCCCCATCTCTTTTGCTCCCTCTCTCCCCCTCTCTTTTGCTCTCTCTCCCCCTCTCTTTTGCTCTCTCTCCCCCTCTCTTTTGTGCTCTCTCTCCCCCTCTCTTTTACGCTCTCTCTTTTGCATTCTCTCTTTTGCGCTCTATCTCTCCCCCCTCTTTTGCGCGCTCTCTCTCCCCCTCTCTATTGCGCTCTCTCTCTCCCCCTCTTTTGCGCTCTCTCTCTCCCCCTCTCTTTTGCGCTCTCTCTCCCCCTCTCTCTCTCTTTTGCTTTCTCTCCCCCCTCTCTTTTGCGCACTCTCCCCCCTCTCTTTTGCGCTCTCTCCCCGCTCTCTTTTGCTGTCTCTCTCCCCCTCTATTTTACTGTCTCTTTCCCCCTCTCTTTTGCTGTCTCTCTCCCTCCTCTCTTTTGCTGTCTCTCTCCTCCCTCTCTTTTGCTGTCTCTCTCCCTCCTCTCTTTTGCTGTCTCTCTCCCCCCTCTCTTTTGCTGTCTCTCTCCCTCCTCTCTTTTGCTGTCTCTCTCCTCCCTCTCTTTTGCTGTCTCTCTCCCCCCTCTCTTTTGCTGTCTCTCTCCCTCCTCTCTTTTGCTGTCTCTCTCCCCTCTCTATTTTGCTGTCTCTCTCCCCCCTCTATTTTGCTGTCTCTCTCCCCCCTCTCTTTTGCTGTCTCTCTCCCTCCTCTCTTTTGCTGTCTCTCTCCTCCCTCTCTTTTGCTGTCTCTCTCCCTCCTCTCTTTTGCTGTCTCTCTCCCCCTCTCTTTTGCTGTCTCTCTCCCCCTCTCTTTTGCTGTCTCTCTCCCCCTCTCTCTTTTGCTGTCTCTCTCCCCCTCTCTCTATCCCCCTCTTCTGCTCTCTCTATCCACCCTCTTCTGCTCTCTCTATCCCCCCTCTTTAGAGCTCTCTGTCTCTCAGCATCTGGCCCCACCTGGCCCCGCCCGCGTCATGCACGCCCCGCCCACGTCACGCCCGGCTCCGCCCACGTCGCACCCACACGACCCAGCCCAAGTCGCACCGCACGGACACGCCAACGTCGCACCCGCCGGCCCCGCCCACGTTACATCCGCCACGCCCACTCCACCACATGACACCAGGTCAGTTGGAAGGCCAGGTGTGTTTGTCCTTGCGCGCAGTCTCTACTGCGCATGACAGCTTCGGACAAACACACTTGGCCTTTTATTATATAGAATACCTATATATGATTATATATAGGTATACATATATACAGATATATCTAGGAATATATATTTATAAATACATAGAACATATTCTGCTATGTGCAGAACATTGGAATGTAATATATTTACAGTAAATACACAGTATAACACTTTATTAAATATGAATATTGCATAAATATGCTTTTATATGTTGTCATCTACTTAAAGGGACAGTCTAGTCAAAATCTTTCCTGATTCAGATAAGGCATGCAATTTTAAACAACTTTCCAATTTACTTTTATCATCAAATTTGCTTCTCTTGGTATTCTTTTTTGAAAGCTAAACCTAGGTAGGCTCAAACCGATTTCTAAACCATTGAAAACCGTCTCTTATTGCAGTGCATTTTGACAGTTTTTCACAGTTAGACAGTGCTAGTTAGTGTGTGTCATATAGCTAACATTGTGCTCACTCCTGTGGAGTTATTTAGGAGTCAGCACTGATTGGCTAAAATGCATGTCTGTCAAAAGCAATCAGATAAGGGGGCAGTCTGCAGAGGCTTAGATACAAGGTTTTCATAGTGGTAATAAGTGTGTTAATATCACAGTGTTGGTTATGCAAAACTAGGAAATGGGTAATAAAGGGATGTTGGCGTATGAGGGGGGCCACATTGGAGCCCATGGCTGTACTTTTTCGCTGTAAGTAATACGTATCTTGGAACAAGGAATAGTTAAAGTTGAGTACAATCCTCAATAAATATTCATACTCATACTCATAAGTATACCTGCCTCATGAGGTATGGATGTATACAAACTTACTATATCCAAACTGAATAAAATTTTAGATTCACTACAAGGGATCCCACAAATCCTATCCAAAAAGTCGCCTGTATCTTTTAGAAAAGATTTTTGCTTAGCAGCTATGGGGTTAAACATCTTATCTAAATTGTTTTAGATATGTGCAAACACAGAATCAGTACCAGCAGTGTTTGCACATATCTAAAAATTTTTGATTTTTATGAACCTTTGGCAGTGTACAAGAACACTGGTGTAATGGAATCTTTCTTGATGAGATAAGTAGCCAGGTTCTTGGCAATGACTCCCCTCTGCAATGCTTCTTAAACAATTTGTTTAATTTCCTTTTGAATTTCAGCAAGGGGGTCATTGTCAGGAATCATGTATACCCCTACATCTGATAGTTGACAAAGTATTTCTTGTGTATAATACTCAGTATTATCCAGCACAACTACAGATCCGACTTGTCGGTATTCTTTATCACAATCTCCTTATTTTAGCTAGATTTTGCAAAGCTTGCCTTTCTTTGTAGGTTAAGTTGTTTTTTGTTGGTTCAAACTTAGATTTTTCCAATAGGGATTTAATATAATTTTGCACAAATTTGGTAAAAGTTTCCACTCCAGGGTTGGTGGTACTAGGCACAAACTTTGATTTATTAGTCAGCCCAAAAGATTTTAAATCAAGGTTGATAATACTTTTACTAGCATCTAATGTATACTGTATATCTCCTGGGTTGAAAAATGTGTTTTTAATCTAAGTAAACGAAAGAAGCGATACAGATCTTTATCTAAATTAAAAGTATCATTAATATTTGAAGGGCAAAAAGATAACCCCCTGCTTAATACACTTAATTTAACTTCCGTTAATGCATATGAAGATTAGTGATGTCGCGAACAGTTCGCCAGAGAACAGTTCCCGGCGATCTTAGCTTGTTCGTGTTCGCCGCGGCGGGCGAACATATGCGATGTTCGATCCGCCCCCTATTCGTCATCATTGAGGAAACTTTGACCCTGTATGTCACAGTCTGCAGACACATTTGAGCCAATCAGCAGCAGACACTCCCTCACAGACCCTCCCAGCTCCTGGGCAGCAGCCATTTTAGATTCATTACGATCTTGCTTTGTTAGTGAGAGGAGGTTTAGTGCTGCAGCTGCTGATATTATAGGGAAATAGATAGCTAGGCTAGTGTATTTAGTGTCCACTACAGTCCTGAAGGACTCATCTAATCTCTGCTGTAAGGACAGCACCCCAAAAAGCCCTTTTTAGGGCTAGAACTTCAGCCCAAAAAGCCCTTTTTAGGTCTAGAACTTCAGTCTTATTTTTTTTTTTTTTGTAATTTTATTTGCATTTGCCTGGCTGTCAGCCTGTGTGTGAGGGTCACAGCATATACTGTGATTAGTGCCCCCACTGATATCTGCTTAACATTAGTGTAAATTTAAAAATAAAACGTTTTACATCATTTTGCTAGTGTAATCTAATTTCATTTTCCATCAGGCCTGTGTGTGAGGCTCACAGCATATACTGTGATTAATTCTTCTGTGCCACCACTGATATCTGGTGTAACATTAGTGTAAATTTAAAAAAAAAAAACGTTTACATTATTTTGCTAGTGTAATCTAATTTAATTTTCTATCAGGCCTGTGTGTGAGGCTCACAGCATATACTATGATTAATTATTCTGTGCCAGCACTGATATCTGGTGTAACATTAGTGTAAATATAAAAAAAAAAATTTTTTACATCATTTTGCTAGTGTAATCTAATTTCATTTTCCATCAGGCCTGTGTGTGAGGCTCACAGCATATACTGTGATTAATTCTTCTGTGCCACCACTGATATCTGGTGTAACATTAGTGTAAATTAAAAAAAAAAAAACTTTTACATTATTTTGCTAGTGTAATCTAATTTCATTTTCTATCAGGCCTGTGTGTCAGGCCCACATCATATACTGTGATTAATTGCTCTGTGCCACCACTGATATCTGGTTTAACCTTAGTGTAAATTAAAAAAAAATTTTACATAATTTTGCTAGTGTAATCTAATTTCATTTTCTATCAGACCTGTGTGTCAGGCCCACATCATATACTGTGATTAATTCTTCTGTGCCACTACTGATATCTGGTTAACATTAGTGTAAATTTAAAAAACAAAAAACTTTTACATCATTTTGCTAGTCTAATCTAATTTCATTTTCCATCAGGCCTGTGTGTCAGGCCCACATCATATACTTTGATTAATAGCTCTGTTTTCCACCACTTATATCTGGTGTAACAGTGTAAATTTAAAAAAAAAATAAAAAAAAAATTTAACATCAGTCCTCTTCTAGTGTTATTTAATTTAAGTTGCCAGGCCAGGCCGCCCCTGCCACTAGTGCCAGCCTGTGTGTCAGGCTGCCAGCATATACTGTGCCTACTTCCATCCTCAGTGCCACCACTCCTATCTGGTGTAACATTAGTTTAAATTTTTTTAAAAAAAAACTTTTACATCAGTCTGCTAGTGTTATTTAATCGCAGTTGCCTGCCTGCCAGCGTGTGTGCCAGGCCCACTTTCCAACTAGTGCCAACAATCATATTTGTTATAACAGTAGTGTAAATATTTTAAATAAAAACTTTTTTGACTGTGAAACATCAGTCTTTTAGTGTAATCTAATTGTAGTTGCCTGCCTGCCAGCGTGTGTGCCAGGCCCACTTGCCAAGTTAGTGGCACCACTCATATTTGTTGTAACAGTACTTTAAATATTTAAAATAAAAACTTTTTTGACTGTGAAACATCAGTCTGCTAGTGCAATTGAATTGCAGTTGCCTGCCTGCCAGCGTGTGTGCCAGGCCCACTTGCCAACTAGTGCCACCAATCATATTTTTTAAAAAAACTTTTATATCAGTATTCTAGTGTTATTTAATTTTAGTTGCCAGGCCAGCCTGCCACTACTAGTGCCAGCCTGTGTGTCAGGCTGCCAGCATATACTGTGCCTACTTCCATCCTCAGTGCCACCACTCCTATCTGTTGTAAAATTAGTGTAACTTTTTAAAAAAAAAACTTTGACATCAGTCTGCTAGTGGTATTTAATTGCAGTTGCCTGTCTGCCAGAGTGTGTGCCAGGCCCACTTGCCAACTAGTGCCACCAATCATATATGTTATAACAGTACTGTAAATATTAAAAAAAAAACTTTTTTGACTGTGAATCATCAGTCTGCTAGTGCAATTGAATTGCAGTTGCCTGCCTGCCAGCGTGTGTGCCAGGCCCACTTGCCAACTAGTGCCACCAATCATATTTGTTATAACAGTATTGTAAATATTTAAAATAAAAACTTTTTTGACTGTGAATCATCAGTCTGCTAGTGCAATTGAATTGCAGTTGCCTGCCTGCCAGCGTGTGTGCCAGGCCCACTTGCCAAATAGTGCCACCAATCATATTTGTTATAACAGTATTGTAAATATTTAAAAAAAAAACTTTTTTGACTGTGAAACATCAGTCAGCTAGTGTAATCTAATTGCAGTTGCCTGACTCCTAGCGTGTGTGCTAGGCCCACTTTCCAACTAGTGCCACCAATCATATTTGTTATAACAGTAGTGTAAATATTTTAAATAAAAACTTTTTTGACTGTGAATCATCAGTCTGCTAGTGCAATTGAATTGCAGTTGCCTGCCTGCCAGCGTGTGTGCCAGGTCCACTTGCCAACTAGTGCCACCAATCATATTTGTTATAACAGTATTGTAAATATTAAAAAAAAAACTTTTTTGACTGTGAAACATCAGTCAGCTAGTGTAATTTAATTGCAGTTGCCTGCCTGCCAGCGTGTGTGCCAGCCCCACTTGCCAACTAGTGCCACCAATCATATTTGTTATAACAGTAGTCTAAATATTTAAAATAAAAACTTTTTTGACTGTGAAACATCAGTCTGCTAGTGTCATCTAATTGAAGTTGCCTGCCTACCAGCGTGTGTGCCAGGCCCACTTGCCAACTAGTGCCACCAATCATATTTGTTATAACAGTAGTCTAAATATTTAAAATAATAACTTTTTTGACTGTGAATCATCAGTCTGCTAGTGTCATCTAATTGCAGTTGCCTGCCTCCCAGCGTGTGTGCCAGGCCCACTTGCCAACTAGTGCCACCAATCATATTTGTTATAACAGTACTGTAAATATTTAAAAAAAAACTTTTTTGACTGTGAAACATCAGTCTGCTAGTGTCATCTAATTGAAGTTGCCTGCCTGCCAGCGTGTGTGCCAGGCCCACTTGCCAACTAGTGCCACCAATCATATTTGTTATAACAGTAGTCTAAATATTTAAAATAAAAACTTTTTTGACTGTGAATCAGCAGTCTGCTAGTTTCATCTAATTGAAGTTGCCTGTCTGCCTGCCAGCGTGTGTGCCAGGCCCACTTGCCAACTAAGGCCACCAATCATATTTGTTATAACAGTAGTCTAAATATTTAAAATAAAAACTTTTTTGACTGTGAATCATCAGTCTGCTAGTTTCATCTAATTGAAGTTGCCTGCCTGCCAGCGTGTGTGCCAGGCCCACTTGCCAACTAGTGCCACCAATCATATTTGTTATAACAGTAGTCTAAATATTTAAAATAAAAACTTTTTTGACTGTGAATCATCAGTCTGCTAGTGTCATCTAATTGAAGTTGCCTGCCTGCCAGTGTGTGTGCCAGGCCCACTTGCCAACTAGTGCCACCAATCATATTTGTTATAACAGTATTGTAAATATTTTAAAAAAATACTTTTTTGACTGTGAAACATCAGTCTGCTTTTTTGTGCCAGGCTCACAGCGTATACTGTGCCCACTTGCCCAGTGCCACCACTCATAATTTGTTAAAGAGTAGTGTAAGTGTACATTTTAAAAAAAATGACAGGCAGAGGCAGGCCACCCCGCAGGTGCTGTCAAGGTCGTGGTGCTGTGATTCCCTTAGACCCTACAACTATGCACAGTGTTCAGAGGCCACGTGCCATGGACGCAAAAAGTTCTGAGGAGGACCTAGTTGAATGGCTAACACTGACACCCAATCTTCTACAGCTTCCGCTCCTAACCTTGATGCACCATCCACCTCCAGCTTAGCTTCGGGCACCTCTCAAGTGACCAGTGCCACTCGCCCGCCTGCCTCCACCACCAACACTAGCACCACAGCCACTTCACTTGATCTGTCAGAGGAGTTATTCACACATCATTTGGAAGAAATGAGTGATGCGCAACCATCATTGACAGAGGATGTAGATAACAATGATATGTCTCAGTCAGGCAGCATTACAGACATGGACGTACGGTGTGATGCTGATGATGATGTTGTACCCGCTGCTGCTTCCTTTGTTGATTTGTCAGATACAAGTGAAGCGGTTGATGATGATGTGTCCGTGGATGTCACTTGGGTGCCCGCTAGAAGAGAAGAAGAAGAGGGGGAAAGTTCAGATGGGGAGACAGAGAGGAGGAGGAGGAGACGAGTTGGAAGCAGGGGAAGGTTGTCGCAAGGAGCTAGTGGCACAGTCGGACAGCATGCATCGGCACCCGGGGTCAGACAGACAGCACGCCAATCAACGCATGCTGTTGCCACCACCAGAATGCCATCGTCGCAGAGCTCAGCAGTGTGGCATTTTTTTTGTGTGTCTGCCTCTGACAACAGCGATGCCATTTGCAACCTGTGCCAAAAGAAACTCGTGGGAAGTCCAACAGCCACCTATTTACAACCGCTTTGTGAAGGCACATGGTCTCACATCACAAACGCCGATGGGAAGAACACATGAGTAGAAGCAGCACACAAAGCCGCCATCCTCCTCCTGCTCCAGCATCTTCAGCCACGTCAACCACTGCTGTCCTCCTTGCCCCCTCTCAACCATCGTACACTCAGTCTCTCTTACGTAGCAGTTCCTGGTCATCTGCCCACAGTCAGGTGTCTGTCAAGGACATGTTTGAGTGTAAGAAGCCAATTTCCCAAAGTAACCCCCTTGCCCGGCGTCTGACAGCTGGCTTGTCTGTACTCTTAGCCCGCCAGCTTTTACCATACAAGCTGGTGGAGTCTGAGGCTTTCAAAAAATTTGTATCTATTGGGACACCGCAGTGGAAGGTACCCGGCCGAAATTTCTTTTCACAAAAGGCAATCCCAAACCTGTACTCGATTTTGCGAAAGGAAGTAATGGCATGTCTGGCACACAGCGTTGGGGCAAGGGTCCATCTGACCACTGATAGCTGGTCTGCAAAGCATGGTCAGGGCAGGTATATCACCTACACTGCGCATTGGGTAAACCTGCTGACGGCTACCAAGCATGGAATGTGTGGCTCTGCAGAGCAGTTGGTGACACCACCACGACTTGCAGGCAGGCCTGCTGCTACCTCCTCTACTCCTCCTCCTACATTCTCTTCCATAACCTCTTCCTCGGCTGAGTCCTCTTCTGCTGCTGCGTCTTGCTCCACATCAACGGCACCCCCCCAGCTCCCCAGGTACTATTCAACATCCCGGATACGGCAGTGTCACACCGTCTTGGGGTTGACTTGCCTGAAAGCCGAGAGTCACACCGCACCAGCACTCCTGTCCACCCTGAACGCACAGGTGGATCAGTGGCTGACTCCGCACCAACTGGAGATTGGCAAGGTTGTTTCTAACAATGGAAGTAATTTGGTGGCGGCATTGAAATTGGGCAAGTTGACACATGTGCCATGACACGTTGGAATTCAACACTCCTAATGTTCAACCGCCTGCTCCAACAAGAAAAAGCTGTTAACGAGTATTTGTATGACCGGGGTGCTAGGACAGCCTCTGGGGAGCTGGGGATTTTTTTTCCAAATTACTGGACGCTCATGCGCAATGCCTGTAGGCTCATGCATCCTTTTGAAGAGGTGAAACACCTTGTCAGTCGCACCAAAGGCACCATCAGCGACATCATACCATTTGTTTTCTTCCTGGAGCGTGCCCTGCGAAGAGTGCTGGATCAGGCCGTAGATGAGCAGGAAGGGGAAGAGTTGTGGTGTCCATCACCACCAGAAACAGCCTTATCAGCATCGCTTGCTGGAACAGCGGCAACGCAGGAAGAGGATTGTGAGGAAGAGGAGTCAGAGGAGGAATGTGGCTTTGAGGAGGAGGAGGAAGACCAACCCCACACAGCGTATAAGGGTGATGTCACAGCACAACGGGAATCTAACAGGGGAAGAGATGAAAGTAATCCTCTTCCTCCTCCCACGACCACGCCGGCAAGGACAGGACGCTTTCCAGACGTGTTGTTGTTGGAGGACATGCGGACCTTTTTAACTCCTATGCATCGCCACAGCCCTTCGGGATCCAGCCTCAGAGAAATACTCAACCAACAGGTAGCAGACTACCTAGCATTAACTGCGGATCTCGACACTCTGAGGAGCGATGGACCCCGTGACTACTGGGTGTGCAGGCTTGACCTGTGGCCTGAGCTATCCCAATTTGCAATTGAACTTCTGGCCTGCCCTGCTTCAAGTGTCCTGTCAGAAAGGACCTTTAGTGCAGCAGGAGGTTTTGTCACTGAGAAGAGAAGTCGCCTAGGTCAAAAAAGTCTTGATTATCTCACCTTTATTAAAATGAATGAGGGATGGATCCCGAAGGGACTGACATTGGACGATACATTTGAGTAAAAAAGGCCTGATGAGATGAGCTGCCTTGGGCTACAAATGGTACACGCACTGCTGTATTTTATCTTCGAATGCCGGATGATTTGCGTGACTTATCCGCCAACAACTAGTGTTCAAGCCGCAAGGATGGCATATGTGGTGTTTCATGCTGTTGTTTCTTTTGAGGGTCCTGGACCCTCGTATAAAAAGGCTGAAGGAGAAAGACCTGTACTGGGTGTCCAAGCATCTTTTTCCATCTCCCGGTTCCTAAAAATTATCTCTGGGTTCCTAAAATCAATGCCATACCTGTACTGGATTGTTCAAAAGGAAGGCATATGTGGTGTTTCATGCTGTTGTTTCTGTTGACGGTCCGGGACCCTCGTATAAAAAGGCTGAAGGAGAACGACCTATACTGGGTGTCCAAGCATCTTTTTCCATCTCCCGGTTCCTAAAAATTATCTTCGGATTCCTAAAATCGATGCCATACCTGTACTGGATTGTTCAAAAGGATGACATATGTGGTGTTTCATGCTGTTGTTTCTGTTGAGGGTCCTAGACCCTCGTATAAAAAGGCTGAAGGAGAACGACCTGTACTGGGTGTCCAAGCATCTTTTTCCATCTCCCGGTTCCTAAAAATTATCTCCGGGTTCCTAAAATCGATGCCATACCTGTACTAGATTGTTCAAAAGGAAGGCATATGTGGTGTTTCATGCTGTTGTTTCTGTTGACGGTCCGGGACCCTCGTATAAAAAGGCTGAAGGAGAACGACCTATACTGGGTGTCCAAGCATCTTTTTCCATCTCCCGGTTCCTAAAAATTATCTCTGGGTTCCTAAAATCGATGCCATACATGTACTCTATTGTGCAAAAGGAAGTAACCTTACCATGGGTCCCAGGCCGCATGTCTTGTTGTTATATTTTGTCAGGGTAATCGGGCAGGCCATATAGACCTCCCCCGATAGGGGGAGTAAAAGGGATTAAAGTTCTAAGAATATTACTACTTAACACAACCTAGTTACCTTGGCTCCCAGACCGCATGTCTTATTGTTATATTTGGTCAGGGTAATTAGGCAGGCCATATAGACCTCCCCCGATAGGGGGAGTAAAAGGGATTAAAGTGCTCAGAATAGTACTACTTAACCAAACCTTACCATGGGTCCCAGACCGCATGTCTTATTGTTATATTTGGTCTGGGTAATCAGGCAGGCCATATAGACCTCCCCCGAAATGGGGAGTAAAAGGGATTAAAGTGCTCAGAATAGTACTACTTAACACAACCTTACCATGGGTCCCAGACCCCATGTCTTATTGTTATATTTGGTCAGGTTAATCAGGCAGGCCATATAGACCTCCCCCGATAGGGGGAGTAAAAGGGATTAAAGTGCTAAGAATAGTACTACTAATTAAACACAACCTAATTACCATGGGTACCAGACTGCATGTCTTGTTGTTATACTTTGTCAGGGTAATCATGCAGGCCATATTGACCTCCAACGATATGGGGAGTAACAGGTATTAAACTGCTAAGAACAGTACTACTTAACACAACCTAGTTACCATGGGTCCCAGACCACATGTCTTGTTGTTATATTTTGTCAGGGTAATCGGGCAGGCCATATAGACCTCCCCCGATAGGGGGAGTAAAAGGGATTAAAGTTCTAAGAATATTACTACTTAACACAACCTAGTTACCTTGGCTCCCAGACCGCATGTCTTATAGTTATACTTTGTCAGGGTAATCATGCAGGCCATATAGACCTCCCCCGATAGGGGGAGTAAAAGGGATTAAAGTGCTCTGAATAGTACTACTTTACACAACCTTACCATGGGTCCCAGACCCCATGTCTTATTGTTATATTTGGTCAGGGTAATCAGGCAGGCCATATAGACCTCCCCCGATAGGGGGAGTAAAAGGGATTAAAGTGCTAAGAATAGTACTACTAATTAAACACAACCTAATTACCATGGGTACCAGACTGCATGTCTTGTTGTTATACTTTGTCAGGGTAATCATGCAGGCCATATTGACCTCCAACGATATGGGGAGTAACAGGTATTAAACTGCTAAGAACAGTACTACTTAACACAACCTAGTTACCATGGGTCCCAGACCACATGTCTTGTTGTTATATTTTGTCAGGGTAATCGGGCAGGCCATATAGACCTCCCCCGATAGGGGGAGTAAAAGGGATTAAAGTTCTAAGAATATTACTACTTAACACAACCTAGTTACCTTGGCTCCCAGACCGCATGTCTTATTGTTATACTTTGTCAGGGTAATCATGCAGGCCATATAGATCTCCCCCGATAGGGGGAGTAAAAGGGATTAAAGTGCTCTGAATAGTACTACTTTACACAACCTTACCATGGGTCCCAGACCCCATGTCTTATTGTTATATTTGGTCAGGGTAATCAGGCAGGCCATATAGACCTCCCCCGATAGGGGGAGTAAAAGGGATTAAAGTGCTAAGAATAGTACTACTAATTAAACACAACCTAATTACCATGGGTACCAGACTGCATGTCTTGTTGTTATACTTTGTCAGGGTAATCATGCAGGCCATATTGACCTCCAACGATATGGGGAGTAACAGGTATTAAACTGCTAAGAACAGTACTACTTAACACAACCTAGTTACCATGGGTCCCAGACCACATGTCTTGTTGTTATATTTTGTCAGGGTAATCGGGCAGGCCATATAGACCTCCCCCGATAGGGGGAGTAAAAGGGATTAAAGTGCTCTGAATAGTACTACTTTACACAACCTTACCATGGGTCCCAGACCCCATGTCTTATTGTTATATTTGGTCAGGGTAATCAGGCAGGCCATATAGACCTCCCCCGATAGGGGGAGTAAAAGGGATTAAAGTGCTCAGAATAGTACTACTTAACCAAACCTTACCATGGGTCACAGCCCACATGTCTTATTGTTATATTTGGTCAGGGTAATCAGGCAGGCCATATAGACCTCCCCCGAAAGGGGGAGTAAAAGGGATTAAAGTGCTCAGAATAGTACTACTTAACACAACCTTACCATGGGTCCCAGACCCCATGTCTTATTGTTATATTTGGTCAGGGTAATCAGGCAGGCCATATAGACCTCCCCCGATAGGGGGAGTAAAAGGGATTAAAGTGCTAAGAATAGTACTACTAATTAAACACAACCTAATTACCATGGGTACCAGACTGCATGTCTTGTTGTTATACTTTGTCAGGGTAATCATGCAGGCCATATTGACCTCCAACGATATGGGGAGTAACAGGTATTAAACTGCTAAGAACAGTACTACTTAACACAACCTAGTTACCATGGGTCTCAGACCACATGTCTTGTTGTTATACTTTGTCAGGGTAATCATGCAGGCCATATAGACCTCCCCCGATATGGGGAGTAACAGGTATTAAACTGCTAAGAACAGTACTACTTAACACAACCTAGTTACCATGGGTCCCAGACCGCATGTCTTGTTGTTATACTTTGTCAGGGTAATCATGCAGGCCATATAGACCTCCCCCGATATGGGGAGTAACAGGTATTAAACTGCTAAGAACAGTACTACTTAACACAACCTAGTTACCATGGGTTCCAGACCGCATGTCTTGTTGTGATACTTTGTCAGGGTAATCATGCAGGCCATATAGACCTCCCCAGATAGGGGGAGTAACAGGTATTAAAGTGCTAAGAATAGTACTACTTAACACAACCTAGTTACCATGGGTCCCAGACCACATGTTTTGTTACAAAGAAAATATTCCCAAATTGAAAACTAGTGTGTCTCTCCAATATTAATATTCCAAACCAATATCGTGGAATCTTCACAAAGGTCAGTTTAGTAGTGGCGGTATGTGCCCCAGCAGGTCTACACAGCAAACACCCCCAGTGATAAGGAAAAACAGGCATCCACCATTGCGGAATAGAGTGAAACAAACTCACCCTTCTGCCAAAATCTTCTCCGATTCTAGACGATTAACTGCTCAAGGCTGTACAAGGTATGCGCTGATAGAGATCCTCCGCTTGGCGTGTAACGCTGCTGATCTTTCTCTGTTTCAAGCGTCCCGGCGCCTAGGCATGACGTCTAAACTGGGGGTGTGTGTGAGACTGCGAGCCCATTGGCTGAACCGCTCCGTGGTGAATCCTTCCTGAGATGACAATCCGCTTCCAAACTGAAGCATTAAACGCTAAGAAGGTAGGACCGGGGATGTCGGACAGAGACTGCAAAAGAGGATTCCTTGTAATCCAATGTATGAATAATAAGAAAGAAAAGAGGGCGCAGCTTCATCCGGTAAAAAAGTTCATCTTTATTTATTTAAGTACATGGATAAAATTCCAGCAGCAGCAGGAAACATAGAACAGGGATGAAAGGTCTGACTAGTTTCGGCTATCTCGCCGTAATCGTAAACCTGTACATCTTAAAATTGTATTGGTTTAAAAATACTTTACTATTCTCTAATTGGTTGGTTAGAGGGCGTTGTTTGCTGAAACATATTAACTCCATGGGTGCTGAAAAGGGGTAGTGGAAGCTAGATAACTATGTAAACTGAAACTTGGGATTTTTTAATGAAAACTATTTTACACCAGTATGTTCTGGAAGTGACAGATAATATTTACAGAAAGGAAAGAGGTTGTAATAATATCTAAATAATTCATACATCCTATATCTAAACATATATTTAAGATGGTTTTAGTATTATTGTATATATACCATATTATTGAATATATTACTACATAAATAGATGTAATCCCTCTATATATCAAGGAAAAATGTTTAGAGAAAGTATTTCTCATATCGCATATAATTCAAGGGCAAAAGTGATATATACTCATACTCATATCTATGATGCAATATAATACATAGATCTCGATTGACTGAAAGAAGCCCCTAAAAATCAACCAAAATAACACAATTGTCTGAAAGAAGCCTATTAGATTTAACCTATTCGTAGATTAGGACACCTCAGAATAACAGCATGATCATAGTATTTAATTATAGCAGAACTGATGAAAAACATGTAATTTCATTTAAGGCATATTAAGCTCTATAGTTCTAATATCTAAGGGTATCCTAATACGATTTATTCTTTCAGTGAAGTTCATACCTTATATATATATAAGGGTACTGAACACTGAGGTAGTACAATGATAATAAACTAATAAGCTAAAGGCATATATATTGATGTGAGGTGTAAAAGTAACCACTTGTCCTATAGCTAACAATAGTCAGTAACTAAGAACTCCGAGCCATTATGGCCCAAATTGGTATCTACTAACACCAAACCTATAGTCATTTAGAAAATATCAATGGCAATATTTAAGGTGATGTAAATTCTTAAAGTACACAATCTATAAAATGTATATATAGATTGTCAGAGTCGTATAAACCCCTATTATATGATGTGCAGAGTATTACATATGGTTATGACTTGGAAAAATTAAAAAGATATTATATGTGTTAATAGGGACAGAAAGCTCCAGAGAGGGGGTGATAATGCACATGTGCTACCTAACATGTGAACAGTATATAGTTAACTGTACAGTACTGGTGTCGTCACCTCTGCAAGCACATAAAGTTATGTGATTGCATATTGGGATATCGGCCGGAGTCGGCCAAAAACGTGTAAAGGGTAAACGGTTGGCTGGAGTTGGCAAGTGTTGCCACTACTACAGTACAAATAAGGATAAATAATCACATAAAGTGATAATGGATAGTAAAATAAGTAATCACGTATATTGGTGATAGACCAAGGGCACAGCTCAGTGGGCAGATAAAATTATAGCCCGTTCATTGGCTTATTGCCAATGATTAATCAGATCGAACTCTGAGTTATATCCATCAGGAACTCTAGTCCTTAATTTAAAAATCCAGAAGGTTTCACGTCTGGCTAAGAGTGTATCCTTGTCTCCCCCTCTTAACGGTTTTTTTATTACTTCGATAGCCCTCCATTTGAAGGTATTGACTAAACAAGCATGTGTTTCAATGAAGTGTCTGGAGAGTGCTGAACATGTTACTTCGTTTTTAATGTAACCCAAGTGTTCCCGTATTCGGGTACGTACATCTCGACTAGTTTTACCAACATACTGTTGGTGATGTTGTGTACACTCAATTAGGTATATAGTATAAGGTGTTGAACATTTTATAAGCCCGTTGGTTTTAAAAATTTGGTTTGTGGTACAGGAATAAAATTCCTTACCTTCTACCAAATAATCACAGGCTTTGCACCTCCCGTTACCACATTTGTATGTTCCTTGGATACTAAGCCAAGAGGATGGCTTCTTTGTAGGGGGTAATAGGGAAGGAGATAATATGTTGCCCAAAGTCATATTTTTGGAATAAATGCATTTGAAACCCTTAGTTACCACTTCCTTTAGGGCTTTGTCCCCGTACAATATAGGAAAATATTTTTTGAGAATGGAACACACCTCATCATACTCTGTAGAATACTTGGTGATGAACATGGTTCTATCATCCATGTCACTCTTGTATTTGTGTTTTAGGGCCTCCTGCCTACTCACCCCAGCCACCTCCTTAGCCACGTTTCTGACCATCTCCGGCCGGTACCCCCTTTCCACTAGTTTGTCTACCATACTCTTGCTTTCAACAGCAAAGTCCTGGTCTGAACTGCATAGGCGTCTAGTACGTAGCAATTGCCCCTTGGCAATTCCCTTAAATACATGCCTTGGATGTGAGCTTTTATGGTGCAAGAGTGTGTTGCCAGAGATTGGCTTTCTATACAACCTAGAAGTGATTAGGCCAGTGTTTGAATCACCTACTAGGGTCACATCTAGGAAATTGATGGAAAATTTACTCCATTCATAGGTAAATTGTACCCCGTTTTCACTAGTATTCAAATACTGTACAAATTTCTCTGCGTTCATCTTATCTGATGACCATACAATTAGTAGGTCATCTATGAAACGTTTGTACAGTGAGATATATTTCTTGAAGGGGTCACTATCCGAGTAGACAAAGGTTCTCTCGAGCCAGCCCATGAAGATGTTAGCATATGAGGGGGCAAATTTTGCCCCCATGGCTGTCCCTTGTCTCTGCAGATAGTAGACCCCTTCAAACAAGAAATAATTGTGTTCTAACAAGAACACAGTCACCCTTAAGATGTATTTGGTAGCTTCACTGTCTGTACCATAAATGGGTTCCAAAAAATGTCTGATTGCTTTTAATCCCATATCTTTAGGGATACTCGAATAGAGTGCCACCACATCAATGGTCAACCAACTAGAATTAGGGGACCAGTGTACTTGCTCCAACATTTCCAAAATATGTGTTGTGTCCTTGATGTGACTATGGAGTGTCTCAACTATAGGCTGTAGAATTGAGTCCAGCCATTCTGATAACGGCTCCAGGAGGGAGCCTATACCAGACACAATCGGTCTCCCCTTTACATTTGTCAATCCCTTATGTACCTTTGGCAGATGGTGGAAGATAGGGGTAACTGGATTTCTGACGTACAGATATTTCATTGTCTCCGCATCCATAAACCCCCATCCTACACCATCGTCCAACAGGTTATATAGCTCTCTTTGGAACCTATTAACTGGATCGGATATAAGTGTGGTATATAGTACTACGAACATTCCAAATCTTGATAAGTATCTAGATACACATACATTAATGGTGAAATATCCAAACAAACAGTTCCGCTTTTTCCCTAAAGAAACTATAAGAACATAGACCGAAATAAAGATAAATGTAATTCAAGACGAAGTGAACAAGGCAGCGTTAAACACTGCTGTATTTATTTTCCAAAATAATATAATGTTTTTGTTACCCAGTAACCATGACGGTTACACATCGTCTCCATAGCAACCTCCGTGACAGAACTAACTCCATGATTGACACAAGCTCCACAAATAGGAACAAGAATCCCTGACCAATCAGATTTCTGAGGCGGGACATTAGAATACTATATACTTCCGGAAGTGTGCCGGCCCGGGTAACCCCTCTGAGGATGCGTTAGAGAAACGCTGCGTCAGGGGTCCTCGCTATTTTTTAACTGCCTCTCTTGTTGTAATAATTAGAAATAATATCTTAGCTTAAAAAAACTTTTCTTAATTAGTACTTGGTAACCTGTGGCTTTTCACAGGCTTAAGCTGAAGCTATTACTATTTATCCCAGTATATAAAAATGGGTAACCGCTGCACTTGCATAACATAATATGATAACGAGTGGGTAATACAATATCTGGGGGATTACGTTTTAAAGACAATTTTGTCTACACAATATCGTACACTACCATAGAAAGAATACAACTGACAGGTGTCATTACTAAGTTAATAAAAAATTTAGACACATAGTGTCATACTATTAAAAGCTGTAATTTAGTAACGTTGTAATACTACTGCAGTCAAAACTGAGTGACAGAAAAAACAAGTCTGTTTTTCACAGGCTCAAGCAGCAGCTATCACTATTTACCATAGCTTTTAAAAAATGGTTAACAGCTGCACCTGTGTAACCGAACTTATCTCTTGATGCAATATTATGTGCACAATCATACTGAACCTAATTAATATCAATCAGATTTGCTAAGTTAACGCAATAATCAAGTGGTGGTGATACAATATAGAGACTGCCACATAGATAATCCTCCAGACCTCCCAGTCTCCACAGATATTTTATTGCAAGTGTATACATTGGTATTAGCTCACTGTATACTGGTTATATAACTGGACAGTGATGTTCACAGTGCCTTAAAGCCTATTTATCTATAAAAACCATTAAGTTTAAGTATAATAGGTATACCATATATAAATACCCACTTGGGAAAATCTCTAGGACTGGCCAGATATTAGGCCACACAGTCCTTAGATAGATAAATATACAGATACACCTATAATATAAACTCGGTCTTAAAACTGGTTTACCAAGTATTCTATATCAGTGATATCAAACAAGCTAAGTATCATATAATCAACAGAGAGTGTGCTTTTAACTCTCTCCAGGGTAGCATACACACACTATTTATGCTGTCTTTTTTATAGATAAAACTAATAAAGGTTATATTTTAATTTGATGACACAAATTCTTTTTCAACCACAAGTTCCAGTAATCCACCGAATTATTTACTACAATCCATTGTTCACAGTGCAACATAAGCATTTCTTAAAGACTATCAGGTTTACTTAGCCTGTATAGTCTATTCTTGTTAACCTTATACTATATACCTAATTGAGTGTACACAACATCACCAACAGTATGTTGGTAAAACTAGTCGAGATGTACGTACCCGAATACGGGAACACTTGGGTTACATTAAAAACGAAGTAACATGTTCAGCACTCTCCAGACACTTCATTGAAACACATGCTTGTTTAATCAATACCTTCAAATGGAGGGCTATCGAAGTAATAAAAAAACCGTTAAGAGGGGGAGACAAGGATACACTCTTAGCCAGACGTGAAACCTTCTGGATTTTTAAATTAAGGACTAGAGTTCCTGATGGATATAACTCAGAGTTCGATCTGATTAATCATTGGCAATAAGCCAATGAACGGGCTATAATTTTATCTGCCCACTGAGCTGTGCCCTTGGTCTATCACCAATATACGTGATTACTTATTTTACTATCCATTATCACTTTATGTGATTATTTATCCTTATTTGTACTGTAGTAGTGGCAACACTTGCCAACTCCAGCCAACCGTTTACCCTTTACACGTTTTTGGCCGACTCCGGCCGATATCCCAATATGCAATCACATAACTTTATGTGCTTGCAGAGGTGACGACACCAGTACTGTACAGTTAACTATATACTGTTCACATGTTAGGTAGCACATGTGCATTATCACCCCCTCTCTGGAGCTTTCTGTCCCTATTAACACATATAATATCTTTTTAATTTTTCCAAGTCATAACCATATGTAATACTCTGCACATCATATAATAGGGGTTTATACGACTCTGACAATCTATATATACATTTTATAGATTGTGTACTTTAAGAATTTACATCACCTTAAATATTACCATTGATATTTTCTAAATGACTATAGGTTTGGTGTTAGTAGATACCAATTTGGGCCATAATGGCTCGGAGTTCTTAGTTACTGACTATTGTTAGCTATAGGACAAGTGGTTACTTTTACACCTCACATCAATATATATGCCTTTAGCTTATTAGTTTATTATCATTGTACTACCTCAGTGTTCAGTACCCTTATATATATATAAGGTATGAACTTCACTGAAAGAATAAATCGTATTAGGATACCCTTAGATATTAGAACTATAGAGCTTAATATGCCTTAAATGAAATTACATGTTTTTCATCAGTTCTGCTATAATTAAATACTATGATCATGCTGTTATTCTGAGGTGTCCTAATCTACGAATAGGTTAAATCTAATAGGCTTCTTTCAGACAATTGTGTTATTTTGGTTGATTTTTAGGGGCTTCTTTCAGTCAATCGAGATCTATGTATTATATTGCATCATAGATATGAGTATGAGTATATATCACTTTTGCCCTTGAATTATATGCGATATGAGAAATACTTTCTCTAAACATTTTTCCTTGATATATAGAGGGATTACATCTATTTATGTAGTAATATATTCAATAATATGGTATATATACAATAATACTAAAACCATCTTAAATATATGTTTAGATATAGGATGTATGAATTATTTAGATATTATTACAACCTCTTTCCTTTCTGTAAATATTATCTGTCACTTCCAGAACATACTGGTGTAAAATAGTTTTCATTAAAAAATCCCAAGTTTCAGTTTACATAGTTATCTAGCTCCCACTACCCCTTTTCAGCACCCATGGAGTTAATATGTTTCAGCAAACAACGCCCTCTAACCAACCAATTAGAGAATAGTAAAGTATTTTTAAACCAATACAATTTTAAGATGTACAGGTTTACGATTACGGCGAGATAGCCGAAACTAGTCAGACCTTTCATCCCTGTTCTATGTTTCCTGCTGCTGCTGGAATTTTATCCATGTACTTAAATAAATAAAGATGAACTTTTTTACCGGATGAAGCTGCGCCCTCTTTTCTTTCACATTACACATGTTTTGTTGTTATACTTTGTCAGGGTAATCATGCAGGACATATAGAGCTCCCCCGATAGGGGGAGTAACAGGTATTAAACTGCTAAGAACAGTACTACTTAACACAACCTAGTTACCATGGGTCCCAGACCGCATGTCTTGTTGTGATACTTTGTCAGGGTAATCATGCAGGCCATATAGACCTCCCCAGATAGGGGGAGTTACAGGGATTAAAGTGCTAAGAACAGTACTACTTAACACAACCTAGTTACCATGGGTCCCACATCGCATGTTTTGTTGTTATACTTGGTCAGGGTAATCATGCAGGCCATATAGACCTCCCCCGATAGGGGGAGTTACAGGGATTAAAGTGCTAAGGATAGTACTACTTAACACAACCTAGTTACCATGGGTCCCAGACCGCATGTTTTATTATTATACTTTGTCAGGGTAATTATATATCTATCAAATCGATCTATTTATCTTCTATCGATTCTATCTAACTATCAATCTATGTATATCTATCTATCTCGCGGCCGGACTGATTTGAGACAGCCACTTGTGTTTAGGCCAAATGTGAAGTAGGAGGACAGACCAATCATCTTCTTCCATCTCCCTGTTCCAAAAATGCAGGTAGTAAACTGCTAAGAATAGTACTACTTAACACACCACGGGTCCCAGACCGCATGTCTTATTGTTATACTCTGTCAGGGAAATTATATATCGATCAAATCTATCTATTTATCTATCGAATCTATCTAACTATCAATCGTATCTATCAAATATAAATTGCATCGATTGATCTATGTAATTCGTATCTATCAAATGTATATTGCATCTATTGATCTATGTAATTTATATCTATCATATGTATATTGCATCTATTGATCTATGTAATCTATGTATCTAGCTATCAAATCTATCTATCTCGTGGTTGTGCAAATCGACTGTTTGCAGTTGTTTGCGGTGCGTTACACGGGGAGTTTGGTCTGTCACTGTGAAGCGGGCGTAACCCTTACACTACCTGATCGATACAACATCATACCTGATGTTTTAAAGCACGTTATTCAAAAAAAATTACGAATGTTAGGTGATTAAGGCCCTTTATGGGTTAAAACCAGACTCTGCATCAACTATGTCATTTTCCGTAGGAGTTTTGCCATGGATCCCCCTCCGGCATGCCACAGTCCAGGTGTTAGTCCCCTTGAAACAACTTTTCCATCACTATTGTGGCCAGAAAGAGTCCTTGTGGGTTTTAAAGTTCGCCTGCCTATTGAAGTCAATGGCGGTTCGCGCGGTTCGCAGGTTCGCGAACAGTTGCGGAAGGTCGAGTCCCCCGTTCGCGAAACAAAATTTTTAGGTTCGCGACATCACTAATGAAGATATATTTATTACCAAACTTATGCCCATTTTACCTTGATTATACTCAGTAGGTATTTTTTGCTGTGATAGTCCCAACATTGTTAAAATGTCTCTGATAAAGTGTCCATATTTACAGTGTTGTCATTCAATTTACATACCGAGGCTGTTCCGACACAGGAATTCAAACCGGACTCTACTTTCTCCGTCCTCTGTATGTTTGCTTGCTCCACGTGCCGATAGGTTGCATTTGTTCTTTCTTGCCGCTTGTGCTTGCGGCCGCCCCTCCGGTATCTGTGTTGGAGCTTGTGCCTAAAATATCTTCAGATGAGGAATTCTCAGAACTACCTTGTTCAGGTTTCTATGGTGCTTGCCGGTTACTCCGCCATGCGATTTCTCCTATTCCTTGTCGCCAGTGAGTGACGTCATGCAGTCAGTCATCTCGTGACCACCGGTATACTCTATTATTTTGATAGTCCTCCAGATCTCGGCTAAATTTTTGACGTTTTATCTCCTTCAACTCACTCCGGTATTCATCGATATCCAATTTCATCTTTTGCAGATCCTCAGGTGAATAGTGAATGTTTAAATCTTTTTCACAGTCTGTAACCACAGCTTTCTGTTTTTTAATTTCCTCCTGTAGTCCAAACTATAATATCATATGAGCACTTGTTTAGAATACATTCAAAACGTTTTTTATACTTATCATTATTGCTCATTATAGTTGGTCTTAATTTAATACGTAAGCCTCTTGGGATTCTTCTCACTTGGTGATACTCAGCCAGTGTGGAACTGTGCAGTTCATAGGAAAGTAATTTCCTTCTTGCTCTTTCCCAGTCCCCGGATATACCTGTAGCTGAGGAACCTCTGTGTAATTCCCTTGATCCTTTAGCCAGTGCTGTGATTCGGGAAGCATCTACATCCGTGTTGGAAAAAATATAAAGGTCTGCCTTATCAACCTCCATACTAAGGTGATGGGGTTCAGGTCAGGCGAGTTTGCTGGCCAATCAAGCTATTCTAATTTTCTGAGATTGTGGATTTGGGGTTTTCATGAGCTGCAAATCACGGCTTGAACTATCTTGCTTTGCATGTAATGAGTCTATCTCATATTTTAGTTTCACCTTTTAAGTTGCATTAGTGAAATAAATGAACTTTTGCATGATATTCTAATTTTTTATATGTTTATATACAATTTTAAAATGATATGCATTGTCATGTATATTGCATATTATTTTAAGTATTGTACATAATTTAAAATGCAGTTATTTTTGTTTGTTCATTTTATTATTTTAAACATAAATACATAATTTAAATGATATATTTATGTTTAAAATAATACAATTAACAAGCAAAAAAAACTACTGTACATTTTAAATTATATACAATGCTTAAAATAATATGCATTATACATGACAATACATATAATTTTAACATTGTATATAAATGCAATGCTACACTAAACTATTAACCCCTTACACATCCTCACCCCCAGCGCAACCTACAATATTAACCTCCATTCTCACATAACCTAAAGACCTAACCACCCACTAACCTATTAACCCCGAAACCGCCACAACCTCTACAGCAATAAAACCTCTAAACTATTAACCTCTAAATGCCACAACCCCCTTTCACAATAAGCCCCCTAGCCTATTAACCCCTAAACCGCCACAACCCACCAACACTAAATACCCCTACACTACTAAACTACCTAACAGCGAAACCCCCAAGACCCCGAAACTAACACCCTACACAAAATAATAAACACAATTTTTTTTATTTGAAAATAAAAAAAACATTACCAACAAAACAAAGCACTACCAAAAATAGAAAAATACAGTTATGCCTGTACTAAAACGAAAGTCCCCTTTAAAATAAAAAAACCCATCCTATATTATACAATAAAAGTTGCTATAGCAATAGGTAGGGCATTGCCCTAGAGTGATTTAGCTCTTTTTCACATAAAAACAAATTGTTATTGTACCATGGATTGCTTACATAAATACAAAGGCTTGTAGAAATCCTTGAGTCCCGACTCCAACCCACTCTAGTAAACCAAGCATAATACAACATTATCACTTATATACCCAGTGACGCACCTCCCCTGACCGGACCTCACATTTTTAATTAACCCCTTTGGTTAATACAAATGATATATAGTGAAAACAAGATGAGACGTAGACAGTTATTTAGTGACGACCTTTATTATGTTTATTCAAATATCTATTTCTTGTTATGTTTTAACTCTATTGTTATCATTGTGACAATGTAAGTTTTGTCGGCATCTCTCAGTTTCTTGTTGTCGATTTGAGTCTGGTATTTTCTTTTTTTAATGGTCATTTGTTACTTAAAGAAACAATAATTTGTTAATGTTTACCATATGATGATGATTCTTAAACTATAAAATGCTGATAAAGTATTTTTTTAAACAGTATTTTTTTATTTATTTAAAGTGTAATCATGTGTGTTATGACTAGTGTCCTGCCAATATACTAAAATGTAAGCACTCATTTTGTAATACAGAAAAATTAGTAACTCACTAACCAATACTAAAGTCTTTACTGGTGGGAATTACATCAGTGCTGCATCTATTTCTTCTACAAGATACGACGAGTCCACGGATTTCATCCTACTTGTGGGATATTATCCTCCTGCTAACAGGAAGTGTCAAAGAGCACCACAGCAGAGCTGTATATATAGCTCCTCCCTTCCCCTCCACCTCCAGTCATTCTCTTTGCCTGTGTTATACTAGGAAGACATGGTAAAGTGAGGTGTTAGTTTTAGTTTCTTCAATCAAGAAGTTTTTTATTTTAAATGGTACCGGTGAGTACTATTTTCCTCAGGGGGATTTGAAAGAAGATTTCTGCCCTGAGGTTGATGATCTTAGCAGTTGTAACTAAGATCCACGCTGATTCCCACAAGACTTCTGAAGGTAACCATGAGACATCTTCAGTGTGGAGACCGGTTTCATGCTACAAGCAGCATTAAGGTATGTGCAGCCTTTTTATTCTGAGGAGACTTGGTATATCAGAACTGGCTGGCAGTTATTTCCCTGTATGGGAATGGGGTAAGCAGTAATCCTAATTTACAAGAGGGGTATTACTGAAGTCCCTAGATTTTATTATAATGGTTCACTTTATATGGGCATTATGTGACATGGGAGAGACAAAGAAAAACAATGTATAACGTTTTTATTTTTGGCATTAACATCCATATGTTTGATGGTGTATTTGAGGGGTTATATTGTGTTGCATCACTTAGGTGTAAAACCGGTTTCCCATGCGGTTGTGTTTTGGCCTACTCCGGCATTGATCTTAAGGGGCGAGGCTTATTTTTGCATGCTCAGAAGCGCACTTCCTTCAGGCTAAGCAGCAGCAAGCAGTAACTCCGGTGGCTCCTGGCTGTAGCAAGCTGTTCTGGAGTGTTGGAAATTTATTTCAAAGTACCCTGGGGGCAGGTAGGTGTCACAGAAGAGCTGTGGCGAGGTGCAGAGGGTATTTTTGACTGTAAATGACAATTTTTGACTGTAAATGACAAATTGGCGCAGTACACGTTTTTTCAAAAGTTTATTTTAAGCAATAAATAAGTGTTTAAACGACTTTTGTGGTTATTATTAGTCTGTTCAACATGTCTGACATTGAGGAATCTGAATCTCATTGTTCTATGTGTTTAGAAGCTATTGTGCAACCCCCTCTAACATTGTGTAACTCTTGTACTGAAAGAGCCTTACATTGTAAAGACCATATATTAGGTCAAGAAAGTGTGCCTAAGGATGATTCTCAGTCTGAAGAGAATCAGGATATGCCATCCAATTCTCCCCAAGTGTCACAGCCTTTAACGCCCACACAAGCGATGCCAAGTACTTCTAGTGCGTCTAATTCTTTTACTCTGCAGGAGATGGCTGCAGTTATGTCAACTACCCTTACAGAGGTATTATCTAAATTACCAGTGTTGCTGGGTAAACGCAGTAGGTCAGGTATTAATGTAAATACTAAATCCTCTGATGCTCTGATGCTTTATTAGCTATTTCCGATGTACCCTCACAGTGTTCTGAGTTGGGGGTCAGGGAATTACTGTATGAGGGTGAAATTTCAGATTCAGGGAATGTTTTACCTCAGACAGATTCGGACGCTATGTCCTTTAAATTTAAGCTTGAACACCTCCGTCTGCTGCTTAGGGAGGTTTTAGCGACTCTGGATGATTGTGACCCTATTGTAATTCCACCAGAGAAATTGTGTAAAATGGATAAATATCTAGAAGTACCTACTTACACTGATGTTTTTCCGGTTCCTAAGAGAATTTAGGAAATTATAAGAAAGGAATGGTATAGACCAGGTATACCATTTTCTCCCCCTTCTAATTTTAAGAAAATGTTTCCCATATCAGACACCATTCGGGACTCGTGGCAAACGGTCCCTAAGGTAGAGGGAGCTATATCTACCCTGGCTAAGCGTACAACTATACCCATTGAGGACAGTTGTGCTTTCAAAGAACCTATGGATAAGAAATTAGAGGGTCTACTAAAGAAATTATTTGTTAATCAGGGGTTTCTTTTACAACCTAGGGCTTGCATTGTTCCAGTAACAACTGCTGCAGCTTTTTGGTTTGAGGCTCTAGAAGAGTCTCTTAAGGTTGAGACTCCATTAGATGACATTTTAGATAGAATTAAGGCTCTTAAGCTAGCTAATTCTTTTATTACTGATGCCGTTTTTCAAATTGCTAAATTAGCGGCAAAGAATGCAGGTTTTGCTATCCTAGCATGTAGAGCATTGTGGCTCAAATCTTGGTCTGCTGATGTCTCATCAAAAACTAAGCTTTTAGCTATTCCTTTTAAAGGTAAGACCATGTTTGGGCCTGAATTAAAGGAAATAATTTCTGACATTACAGGAGGTAAAGGCCATGCCCTACCTCAGGATAAGTCTGTTAAGATGAGGGGTAAACAAAATAATTTTCGTTCCTTTCGGAACTTTAAAGGAGGACCCTTCTTCCACAAAGCAGGAAGGGAATTTTACCCAATCTAAGTCAGTCTGGAGACCCAACCAGAACTGGAATAAAGGTAAACAATCCAAGAAGCCCGCTGCTGCTCCTAAGACAGCATGAAGGGGCGGCCCCCGATCCGGGACCGGATCTAGTAGGGGCAGACTCTCTTTCTTTGCTCAGGCTTGGGCAAGAGATGTTCAGGACCCCTGGGCACTAGAAATAGTGACCCACAGTTATCATTTGGAATTCAAGGACTTTCTCCCAAGAGGGAGATTTCATCTTTCAAAATTATCTGCAAACCAGATAAAAAGAGAGGCATTCTTACGCTGTGTAAAATACCTTTTTACCATGGGAGTAATTTGTTCAGTTCCAAAATTGGAACAGGGACAGGGATTTTACTCAAACCTATTTGTGGTTCCCAAAAAAGAGGGAACGTTCAGACCCATCTTAGACCTCAAGTGTCTAAACAAATTTCTAAGAGTTCCATCATTCAAGATGGAGACAATACGAACAATTTTACCAATGATCCAGGAGGGTCAATATATGACTACCGTGGACTTGAAGGATGCTTACCTTCATATTCCTATCCACAAGGATCATCATCAGTTTCTAAGGTTTGCCTTCTTGGACAAACATTATCAGTTTGTGGCCCTTCCCTTCAGGTTGGCCACAGCACCCAGAATCTTCACAAAGGTTCTAGGGTCTCTTTTGGCGGTTCTCAGACCGCGAGGCATATCGGTGGCGCCTTATCTGGATGATATTCTGATCCAGGCGTCAACATATCATCTGACAAAATCTCACACAGACACAGTGCTGTCTTTTCTGAGAACTCACGGCTGGAAGGTGAACATAGAGAAAAGTTCATTTGTCCCACAGGTTCCTTTCTTGGGAACTCTGATAGACTCGGTAGCCATGAAAATATTTCTGACAGAGGTCAGAAAATCAAAGATCCTAAATACTTGCCGAGCACTTCAGTCCATTCCTCGGCCATCAGTGGCTCAGTGTATGGAGGAAATCGGATTAATGGTAGCGGCAATGGACATCGTTCCGTTTGCTCGCTTTCATCTCAGACCGCTGCAGCTTTGCATGCTCGGACAGTGGAATGGGGATTATGCGGATTTATCTCCTCATATAAATCTAGATCAAACAACCAGAGACTCTCTTCTTTGGTGGTTGTCCCTGGATCATCTGTCCCAGGGGACTTGTTTCCGCAGACCCGCGTGGGTGATAGTGACAACGGACGCCAGCCTTCTGGGCTGGGGTGCAGTCTGGAATTCCCTGAAGGCTCAGGGTGTTTGGACTCAGGTGGAGTCTCTACTTCCAATCAATATCTGGAACTGAGAGCAATATTCAATGCGCTTTAGGCATGGCCTCAGTTGGTTTCGGCCAAATTCATCAGATTCCAGTCGGACAACATCACGACTGTGGCCTATATCAATCATCAGGAGGGAACAAGGAGTTCCTTAGCGATGAGAGAGGTATCCAAGATAATCCGTTGGGCGGAGGCCCATTCTTGTCATCTGTTAGCAATCCACATCCCAGGAGTAGAGAACTGGGAAGCGGATTTTCTAAGCAGACAGACTTTTCATCCGTGGGAGTGGGAACTCCACCCGGAGGTATTTGCCTCATTGATTCTCCGATGGGGCAAACCGGAATTGGATCTGATGGCATCTCGACAGAATGCCAAGCTTCCAAGATACGGATCCAGGTCGAGGGATCCCCAGGCCAAACTGATAGATGCCTTGGCAGTGCCTTGGTCCTTCAGCCTAGCTTATGTGTTTCCACCATTTTCTCTCCTTCCACGCGTGATTGCTCGAATCAAACAGGAGATCCTGATAGCGCCTGCGTGGCCACGCAGGACTTGGTATGCGGATCTAGTGGACATGTCTTCACTACCACCGTGGAAACTTCCTTTGAGACAGGATCTTCTCATTCAAGGTCCTTTTCAACATCCAAATCTATCTTCTCTGCAGCTGACTGCGTGGAGATTAAATGCTTGATTTTTAGAAAGCCTGTTACTAGAAAGATCTATCATAAGATATGGCGTAAATATCTTTATTGGTGTGAATCCAAGGGTTACTCATGGAGTAAAGTTAAGATTCCTAGGATTCTGTCTTTTCTCCAAGAAGGATTGGAGAAAGGCTTATCAGCTAGTTCCTTAAAGGGACAAATTTCAGCATTGTCAATTTTATTTCACAAACGTTTGGCAGATGTTCCAGATGTTCAGTCTTTTTGTCAGGCTCTAACCAGAATTAAGCCTGTATTTAGACCAATTACTCCTCCCTGGAGTTTGAATTTAGTTCTTCAAGTTCTTCAAGGGGTTCCGTTTGAACCTTTACATTCCATAGATATCAAATTATTATCTTGGAAAGTTCTGTTTTTGGTTGCTATTTCTTCTGCTCGACGAGTTTCTGAGCTTTCAGCGTTAGTGTGATTCGCATTCGCCTTACCTCATATTTCATTCTGATAAGGTGGTTTTACGTCCCAAACCTGGTTTTCTTCCTAAGGTTGTTTCGAATAAGAATATTAATCAGGAAATTATTGTTCCTTCATTGTGTCCTAATCCTTCTTCCAAGAAGGAGCGTCTGTTACATAATTTGGATGTGGTCCGTGCCTTAAAGTTTTACTTACAGGCAACTAAGGATTTCCGTCAATCATCTTCATTGTTCATTGTTTATTCTGGAAAGCGTAATGGTCAGAAAGCTACGGCTACCTCTTTCTTTTTGGCTGAGAAGTATCATTCGCCTGGCATATGAGACTGCTGGGCAGCAGCTTCCTGAAAGAATTACGGCTCATTCTACTAGGGCTGTGGCTTCCACATGGGCTTTTAAAAACGATGCATCTGTTGAACAGATTTGTAAGGCTTGGTCATCCCTTCATACTTTTTCCAAATTTTCCAAATTTGATACTTTTGCTTCTTCTGAGGCTGTTTTTGGGAGAAAAGTTCTTCAAGCAGTGGTGCCTTCCGTTTAGATCTCTGTCTTGTCATTCCCTTTCTTCCGTGTCCTGTTGCTTTGGTATTGTATCCCACAAGTAAGGATGAAATCCGTGGACTCGTCGTATCTTGTAGAAGAAAAGGAAATTTATGCTTACCTGATAAATTGATTCTACGATATGACGAGTCCACGGCCCTCCCTGTCAATTTTAGACAGATTATATTTTTTATTATTTACAACTTCAGTCACCTCTGCACCTTTTAGCTTTTCCTTTCTCTTCCTATAACCTTCGGTCGAATGACTGGAGGTGGAGGGGAAGGGAGGAGCTATATATAGTACAGCTCTGCTGTGGTGCTCTTTGCCACTTCCTGTTAGCAGGAGGATAATATCCCACAAGTAAGGATGAAATCCGTGGACTTGTCGTATCATAGAAGAAATCAATTTATCAGGTAAGCATAAATTTCCTTTTTCGCGTTTGTGCTGTGTTGGTCATTGTTGAATATGGAAGATACTGGAACTGGTAGGTCAAAAATCACATAAATGCAATTGGCAAAACACAGTCCATAATTTACCAAAACACTTCTTTTAATCCATTTTAATCTATTATAGACAAATTTTCAAAATCTAGAAGCTGATTCCAAAATTTATAAACAAGATTTTTTTTTGTGTGTTTTAACCCCTTGATTACTAGCAACAAAGTGTAATTTAGCCCTCGGTTTCCCATTTACACGCTGTCATTTAACCTATTGTTTGCTACCCATGCACAGATAATTGCCTTGACAGTAACACAAATGCAGCAGTGAGATTTGATAGCCTGAAACACACATAGACAATCAAGGGGTTAAAACACTGCTGAGTATTACACTTGTGATTTATCCTCTTGACTGCCCAGAACACACAAGCAGCTTGTTTTGACCCTTGACCTCCCAGAGCAAACCCAGGCAATCAAGGAGTTAAGCTTAATGTCCTCACAACAGTGATTTAACCTATTGATTGCCCAACAACAGTTATTTAATCAGGCAGTGCATAATTACAAGACTATGCAATAGCACCTAATATAAATTTTAAATGAATAGTAGATTTTTTCTGGAAAAATTAAAAATTTACTTTAATTTGCCACCCTCTGCATCATGTGACAGTCATCAGCCAATCGCAGACTCATATATGTTTAAACTGTAAATTCTTGCACATGCTCAGAAGTAGCTGGAGCCTTAGGAATATATAAAGACTGTGCATAATTTCATAATGGAAGAAAAAGAAGTTTAATTTTGACTTTAGTGTCCCTTCTGAATTCTTCACATCAGAGAACCCAGAATGCACATGTATGCATCATCAATACTGAATGAAATAATCAACAAGATTTACTTTTGCTTTGGCTTTGTAATACCAACTGACGCAGATATTGCGGTATTGTCACAGATTGGGAGGTCTGCCCGCAGTCTCCTGCTTATACGGATATCAGTCCATCCAAATTTTTTGTTTAAAACCAACCTTTATTTTATTTCAGAAGTCCAACATTTAAATGTGAAACGTTTTGCTCTCACAATGAGATCTTAGTCATAATTCTTACTAAACAGTTTCTGTGATTATGGAGGACACTATTTAAGAAAAATAAAACAATATAAAGTGAAATTAAATACTTTAATATTGTAGTATAAAATGAAGTAAAAAAAACAACAACAAAAAACCTTGCACACTTTATTTATCCCTGATTGTCCTCAGTAGACATTTTATAAATAAACCTAAGTTTCAACATGGCTGCCTCCATTACTATATAGTCATTAAAGTACTTTGCATAAACTAAAATCTTACACTTAGTTATTCAATATTTAAACATATATTGTAATTTAAAAATACATCTTCTTACTATTCTCAGGCTTTACTTTGGATTTATTATTGTATTTAGTATTTATTTACATTTTTATGTTCATTAAAGGGACAGTAAATTCCTTGTAGTTGCAACATTTTTCTACAGTCTTCCAATAAATTAACATATCACCAGAGTCTGACCGTTATTAAAAAAAGATTAACACCTTGTATTCTGCAACATTTTTCAGTAGTCAAAGTCCATCTACCACTTTTGGAGAAGCATATCCATTCCACTGCCATTATGTTAACAAAGTCTCATTTGTTTGGCCTCTACCAAAATGATAAGAGAGCAAAAAAACAAAACAAATTAGGGACAGATATAAGGCAGTGTTATACTTGTGAAGCCTGCCATGTACTTTTTCAGTTTTAAGGACTGGAAAATACACAATGTTCTGACTTAATGGGACAGTTTATCCAAATTTATTTCCAATGTTCCATTTGTTCCCAATGTTCCATTTTACCTGCTGGAGTGTATTATATTGTTTACAAGTAGCTCATTTACCCTTATTTCAGCATTTAAAATAGCTGATTTAGCCTGTGGTATCCCTACCTATACTGAAAGTTTCTATACTGATTCTAGGCTATTGACAAGCCTAAGTAAACACTGCCAGCAGAATAAATTACACTCCCAGTGGGGTGTAGAAGAGATAACTAATGAAATGATAATTTTCCATCGTTCTCTCTAAGTATTGGGCTTTGGTTTGCAAACAGATATAAGATAAGGAAGCATGTCTGTGATAATGAAATCTGATTTTACCTACCTACAATCTCAACCAATTCATAAATATATCAAGATAATTGGCCTCAGCACTTATACATCTACCTGTAATTGGACTGGATATTTATGAAATTATAATATAATATATTTCCAATGACTTTTTATCCCAGCTGCAAAGTATAGAATGTATGAGAAATTGCATTTTCTGGTTTTTGTATATGAAATTGCTGGTTTTGTGCTTTAAAACCACAGCCTATTACAATGGGTTGAGCTTATTATACAAAAAGAAAAACCGAAAGCATCCTCAAATACCAATGAGGAGGAAACGCACACCGCCACACACCACATCAAACTCAAATCATTCCTGAAAATAGATCACTTCAACAAATAAGCCTCACCCCAGTCCAAGTGACAATAAAAAAATAACCTTTACTCTCTATACCATTAAAAATATTAATGTTAAAAGTGAATAAACAAGCTGATTAAAAATATAAAAAAACTATATGTACAAATAATCCTAGTGCTCTAGTATAACCACCATCAAAAGTATGTTATATTTTTACTATTTTAGGGTCAGGCATCCATATAATCCCCACAACTAGAGGAGACACAAAACAAAAGATCCCTCTCTCACCGTCTATGATTTTGTGACAATAAAAGGAATAACCCCGAACGTTAGAATAGAGGCAGGGGTTAATTGACCCCTATTGGCTGAATGGAGGGGTGAACAAGAGGACAAGGGGTGGGTCTTGGTCAGAGTCTATTTATAGGAGCTGATCTAGTTGTTGGCGCCTTTTTTATAGCTTACCTGTCGGGATCAAACGGCTGAAGTGCCTTGCTTACCTGTCATGGAGAATCTTCTGGAGTAGTTGACGGCCTTGGCCAGATGCAGGGGAGCTGAGTGGATCCGGGACCAGCTTCGTACGGCGGTGGTGTCTGGCAGTGGTCAAGTGGAGGAGTCTGGTGATGGCGGGTCCAGGAGGAGAGGGAGGCCGGTGCGGTCGGCGCAGCCTCCGTTGTGGCTGGGTCCTGATGCGGCATCCAGGTCCAGAAAGAGGTCTTCGACGAAGTCCGGTAAGAAAAGGATGACTGGGAGCAGCAGGTGTGAGGCAAGTTGGAATCACGGCAGATAGATAGGTTTTTTGAGTATGGGTATTTTATTTGTGCAGGGGAGGGAGGGTTTAGGATTGTATGATTTAGGGCCAAAAAATGGGCATTTGGCAGAGAGGTGAAGGAGACAGACTTGCAAGGTGGGTATAAATATGAAAAAACAGGAAGGTCCCAAAAGCTCCTCAATAGTAAAAATGCAAGTGCTGAAAAACTAATATGTAAAAGAAAAAACTTTATTAGATATCCATAAAAAAGGCAGGATCTCCCTCTTAGTTAAAACTGGTGAAGAGAAGTGTTTGAACGTTTTCCGTCTCTGGGACCGTAGTCATAAACATAAAACAGCATAGCAGGTGCAAGATATTTAAATGAACTGGTCTTCTCCTATTGGAGAAGCCTGAACATCCCAGAATTAACTATTTACTCACAAATACATTTAAGAGGGCACAGAATACAATATCTTTTAGGAAAAGTTATTTTATACAAAAAATAAAAATTAACTATTAAAATAATTAATTAGTCAAAAAGATTTCAATGAATATTGTAATTAATATTGTACTTAACTATTGTAAAAGAGAATAAATACGAAGTATACTTTAATACATAAATATCTTCAGTAATCTATATCGTTAACCAATAGAAAATTCCTATATGACT
Source organism: Bombina bombina (assembly GCF_027579735.1). Taxonomy (NCBI): domain Eukaryota; kingdom Metazoa; phylum Chordata; class Amphibia; order Anura; family Bombinatoridae; genus Bombina; species Bombina bombina. The sequence continues at coordinate 756,180,846 of NC_069501.1, read as the reverse complement.
TCAGACAATACTGCTTAGGACTCTACATAAAGAAAGGAGGACAAACCTTACCCTTACAATACATATTACCAAATAAACTGACTATTGTATATCCAAGTAATATCGTACAAAATATGATTGTGTTTACAGCCAGTGTGCCACGCTATCTAGCTAACAAGAAATTCAGATCGCTGTATATTTCTATTTTTAAACAAGTATAATAAATGTTATGTTTTATCATACATAAGGAGCGTGTTACCTTTTTTTGAATTTTGTGTTTACAGTGGGGCAAAAAAGTATTTAGTCAGCCACCAATTGTGCAAGTTCTCCCACTTAAGAAGATGAGAGAGGCCTGTAATTTTCATCATAGCTATACCTCAACTATGAGAGACAAAATGTGGAAACAAATCCAGACAATCACATTGTCTGATTTGGAAAGAATTTATTTGCATATTATGGTGGAAAATAAGTATTTGGTCACCTACAAACAATCAAGATTTCTGGCTCTCACAGACCTGTATCTTCTTCTTTAAGAGGCTCCTCTGTCCTCCACTCATTAACTGTATTAATGGCTCCTGTTTGAACTTGTTATCAGTATAAAAGACACCTGTCCACAACCTCAAACAGTCACACTCCAAACTTCACTATGGTGAAGACCAAAGAGCTGTCGAAGGACACCAGAAACAAAATTGTAGACCTGCACCAGGCTGGGAAGACTGAATCTGCAATAGACAAGAAGCTTGGTGTGAAGAAATCAACTGTGGGAGCAATAATTAGAAAATGGAAGACATACAAGACCACTGATAATCTCCCTCGATCTGGGGCTCCACGCAAGATCTTACCCCGTGGGGTCAAAATGATCACAAGAACGGTGAGAAAACATCCCAGAACCACACAGGGGGACCTAGTGAATGACCTGCAGAGAGCTGGGACCAACGTAACAAAAGCTACCATCAGTAACACACTACGCCACCAGGGACTCAGATCCTGCAGTGCCAGACGTGTCCCCCTGCTTAAGCCAGTACATGTCCGGGCCCATCTGAAGTATGCTAGAGAGCATTTGGATGATCCATATGGTCAGATGAAACCAAAGTAGAAATGTTTGGTAGAAACACAACTCGTTGTGTTTGGAGGAGAGAGAATGCTGAGTTGCCACCAAAGAACACCATACCTACTGTGAAGCATGGGGGTGGCAACATCATGTTTTGGAATAATTTAAGCGGAAATACTGGCGCTGAAAGCAGGGTAGTACACAAATACAATATACGGGTAACCTAAAAGGGTCTACCTTAGCAGAAATATAATCTTAATAAAAGTATATAAATGGTAATAGCCTAATATATATTTTAGAAAATATATTTAATAGTGTAAAATTACAATACAATCAAGATTATAAAATCAGTGTTAATAAAATCAGTACATATATACTAAAAAGTAATTAATGGGGCCCTTTAAATTAGTTTGAGAAAACATACAGAAAGGGGAAAGATTAACCACAAATCTATATATATATATATATATATATATATATATATATATATATATATATATATATATATATATATATATATACTGTGATTGAGGATAGAAGAAAACTATACTCAAATACATATAAGTATAAAAAAGGGCAGAGATATTCAAACAGTATAAATAAAAAAAAATAGCAATACAAACAGACTTAATAACTGGACGTCCAGCGTAAAAACCAGGGGTTAAAACAGTATTAATCTGGGGTTAAAACGGTATTAACCTGAAAGTGCACTATAGTGAACAAAAACACTCGTGACTAGATGATCATACTAATAGCATTGGATCAAGCTAAAGGGCGAGTGAGGTACCTTGCGCTAATCTGTGGAGCACAGATTGAATATTGTTCGTCCTGTAGGTGGGTGATCTTCTGGAGGTGGGTGTGTACTCCTAGCGTAGTCTGCTTACATCACCCTTTCTGAAAATGTCCAGCTGATTTCAGGAGGAACAGAATGTAAATGATCTTTGGGGTAATAGCAATCCTTTAGATGATGGTAGATAGTAACTTCAAGGCACTCTTATTCCGTGGTGCTTAGTGCAGGTCCTAGATCATCTGGCAGTATATTCAATTCGTAGACTGGTGCGCTCCCTCAGAGGGCTGTATTCAAATTCACAGGCCTTGGGGGTAGTGAGCCAGGCGTTGGTAGTTGTCCTGTGTGCTTTTTCAACACGATAGCGATCCTTTCGGCGGCTGTATCAAGTTCACAAGCCTTAAAGGAGTTCAGCTTAGCAGTAGTTCTTCTTGTAGGAAATGAGACACAGTCATCAACCGGTTTCTCCCCTCACTTGGGGCTTTTTCAAGATGTGTTCTCATTGCTGGCAGGTATTCCTTTATAGGGCTATCCTGTATCCTTATTGGTTAGTTCAAAAGGGGTGTGTGATCCCAGTTAAGGTGGAAATTGAGTTATATCCCTTAAACTTTTAAGGAGGTATCTTATTGTCTCTTGTAGTTTTTTGGAAATGTCCCGTTGTTAATTTTAGTTTAACAACTAGTATACTAAAAGTACATATTGCTCCCGAAAGGAACAACCATACGTGTAATATGTTCACATCCATGGTGTCAAGTGAAATAGACTTAAATTATGAGTAAAGTCTGTTCAAGAGTTAGTATTTTTTTGAGTCTTCAATTTGATTAAACACATAGGGGGGTAGTTATCAAGCCGTCTACTTTTCTGGCTTCGCCGGCCCAATACGTCCGCCTAAGCTCGCCTACCTTCGCCGCCGCGGACCTTAAAAAATACGCCTAAGTTATCAAATAAAGCTGTCAAAAAGCCGCGGGGCGATGAGCAGCGGACTGTGAGAGTTATCACTCATCCGATCTCGCTGCCCTTCGGCTTTTTCCCAGCTTTATTGCTAGCCTGTCACTAAGCACTCACACTAAACTGCACTGTTCTACCCCTAAACCGCCACTCCTAGACCCTGCCGCAACTCTTATAAATGTATTAACCCCTAAACCGCCGCTCCTAGACCCTGCCGCAAGTCTTATAAATGTATTAACCCCTAAACCGCCGCTCCTAGACCCTGCCGCAAGTCTTATAAATGTATTAACCCCTAAACCGCCGCTCCCGGACACCGCTGCCACCTACATTATACCTAGTAACCCCTATCCTGCCCCCCCTATACCGTCGCCCTCTATTATAAAATGATTAACCCCTATCCTGCTGATCCCGCACCTCTCCGCAACTAAATAAATAGTTTAACCCCTAAACCGCCGCTCCATGAACCCGCCGCAACCTATATTAAACCTATTAACCCCTATCCTGCCCCCCCTACACCGTCGCCACCTATAATAAATTTATTAACCCCTAATCTGCCCCCCCTACACCGTCGCCACCTATAATAAATTTATTAACCCCTATCCTGCCCCCCACTACGCCGCCGCCACTGTAATAAAATTATTAACCCCTAAACCTAAGTCTAACCCTAACCCTAACGCCCCCCTAACTTAAATATTAATTAAATAAATCTAAATAAATTAACTCTTATTAACTAAATGAATCCTATTTAAAACTAAATACTTACCTTTAAAATAAACCCTAATATAGCTACAATATAAATAATAATTATATTCTAGCTATCTTAGGATTTATATTTATTTTACAGGTAACTTTCAATTTATTTTAACCATGTACAATAACTATTAAATAGTTATTAACTATTTAATAGCTTACCTAGCTAAAATAAAGAGAAATGTACCTGTGAAATAAATCCTAACCTAAGTTACAATTACACCTAACACTACACTATACTTTAATAAATTATTCCTATTTAAAACTAAATACTTACCTGTAAAATAAACCTTAAGATAGCTACAATGTAATTAATAATTATATTATAGCTATCTTAGGATTTATATTTATTTTACAGGTAACTTTGTATTTCTTTTAGCTAGTTAGAATAGTTATTAAATAGTTATTAACTATTTAATAACTACCTAGCTAAAAGAAATACAAAATTACCTGTAAAATAAATCCTAACTTAAGTTACAATTAAACCTAATACTACACTATCATTAAATTAACTAAATAAACTACCTACAAATAACTACAATTAAATACAATTACATAAACTAACTAAAGTACAAAAAATAAAAAAAGCTAAGTTACAAAAAATAAAAAAGTAAGTTACAAACATGTTAAAAATATTACAACAATTTTAAGCTACTTACACCTAATCTAAGCCCCCTAATAAAATAACAAACCCCCCAAAATAAAAAAAAACCCTACCCTATTCTAAATTAAATAAATTTCAAAGCTCTTTTACCTTACCAGCCCTTAAAAGGGCCATTTGTGGGGGCATGCCCCAAAAAGTTCAGCTCTTTTGCCTGTAAAAGAAAAATACAACCCCCCCAACATTAAAACCCACCACCCACATACCCCTAATCTAACCCAAACCCCCCTTACAAAAACCTAACACTAATCCCCTGAAGATCATCCTACCTTGAGTCGTCTTCACTCAGCCGAGCCACCGATGGAACTGAAGAGGACATCCGGAGCGGAAGAAGTTAATCCTCCAAGCGGCGCTGAAGAAATCTTCCATCCGATGAAGTCATCATCCAGGCGGCGCTGAAGAAGTCTTCGATCCGGCCGATGTCATCTTCAAAGAGGCGCTGAAGAGGTCTTCTATCCGGGCGAAGTCATCTTCCAAGCCGGGTCTTGAATCTTCCTTCCGCCGACGCGGAACCACCTTCTTCACCGACGGACTACGACGAATGACGGCTCCTTTAAGGGACGTCATCCAAGATGGCATCCCCTCAATTCCGATTGGCTGATAGGATTCTATCAGCCAATCGGAATTAAGGTAGGAAAATCTGATTGGCTGATGGAATCAGCCAATCAGATTCAAGTTCAATCCGATTGGCTGATCCAATCAGCCAATCAGATTGAGCTCGCATTCTATTGGCTGATCGGAACAGCCAATAGAATGCGAGCTCAATCTGATTGGCTGATTCCATCAGCCAATCAGATTTTTCCTACCTTAATTCCGATTGGCTGATAGAATCCTATCAGCCAATCGGAATTGAGGGGACGCCATCTTGGATGATGTCCCTTAAAGGAGCCGTCATTCGTCGTAGTCCGTCGGTGAAGAAGGTGGTTCCGCGTCGGCGGAAGGAAGATTCAAGACCCGGCTTGGAAGATGACTTCGCCCGGATAGAAGACCTCTTCAGCGCCTCTTTGAAGATGACATCGGCCGGATCGAAGACTTCTTCAGCGCCGCCTGGATGATGACTTCATCGGATGGAAGATTTCTTCAGCGCCGCTTGGAGGATTAACTTCTTCCGCTCCGGATGTCCTCTTCAGTTCCATCGGTGGCTCGGCTGAGTGAAGACGACTCAAGGTAGGATGATCTTCAGGGGATTAGTGTTAGGTTTTTGTAAGGGGGGTTTGGGTTAGATTAGGGGTATGTGGGTGGTGGGTTTTAATGTTGGGGGGGGGTTGTATTTTTCTTTTACAGGCAAAAGAGCTGAACTTTTTGGGGCATGCCCCCACAAATGGCCCTTTTAAGGGCTGGTAAGGTAAAAGAGCTTTGAAATTTATTTAATTTAGAATAGGGTAGGGATTTTTTTTATTTTGGGGGGGTTTGTTATTTTATTAGGGGGCTTAGATTAGGTGTAAGTAGCTTAAAATTGTAATATTTTTAACATGTTTGTAACTTACTTTTTTATTTTTTGTAACTTAGCTTTTTTTATTTTTTGTACTTTAGTTAGTTTATGTAATTGTATTTAATTGTAGTTATTTGTAGGTAGTTTATTTAGTTAATTTAATGATAGTGTAGTATTAGGTTTAATTGTAACTTAGGTTAGGATTTATTTTACAGGTAATTTTGTATTTCTTTTAGCTAGGTAGTTATTAAATAGTTAATAACTATTTAATAACTATTCTAACTAGCTAAAATAAATACAAAGTTACCTGTAAAATAAATATAAATCCTAAGATAGCTATAATATAATTATTAATTATATTGTAGCTATCTTAGGGTTTATTTTACAGGTAAGTATTTATTTTTAAATAGGAATAATTTATTAAAGTATAGTGTAGTGTTAGGTGTAATTGTAACTTAGGTTAGGATTTATTTCACAGGTACATTTCTCTTTATTTTAGCTAGGTAAGCTATTAAATAGTTAATAACTATTTAATAGTTATTGTACATGGTTAAAATAAATTGAAAGTTACCTGTAAAATAAATATAAATCCTAAGATAGCTAGAATATAATTATTATTTATATTGTAGCTATATTAGGGTTTATTTTAAAGGTAAGTATTTAGTTTTAAATAGGATTCATTTAGTTAATAAGAGTTAATTTATTTAGATTTATTTAATTAATATTTAAGTTAGGGGGGCGTTAGGGTTAGACTTAGGTTTAGGGGTTAATAATTTTATTACAGTGGCGGCGGCGTAGTGGGGGGCAGGATAGGGGTTAATAAATTTATTATAGGTGGCGACGGTGTAGGAGGGGCAGATTAGGGGTTAATAAATTTATTATAGGTGGCGACGGTGTAGGGGGGGCAGGATAGGGGTTAATACATTTAATATAGGTCGCGGCGGGTTCAGGGAGCGGCGGTTTAGGGGTTAATACATTTATTATAGTTGCGGTGGGCTCCGGGAGCGGCGGTTTAGGGGTTAATATGTATAGAGTAGCTTGCGGTGGGCTCCGGGAGCGGCGGTTTAGGGGGTAATAACTTTATTTAGTTGCGGCGGTGTAGGGGGGGTCAGATTAGCGGTGTTTAGACTCGGGGTACATGTTAGGGTGTTAGGTGTAGACAGCTCCCATAGGAATCAATGGGATGTCTGTCAGCAGCGAACTTGTACTTTCGCTATGGTCAGACTCCCATTGATTCCTATGGGATCCGCCACCTCCAGGGGTGGCGGTTTGAAAACCAGGTACGCTGGGCCGTAAAAGTGCCGAGCGTACCTGCTAGCTTTTTGATAACTAGCAAAAGTAGTGAGATTGTGCCGCACTTGTGTGCGGAACATCTGGAGTGACGTAAGAATCGATCTGTGTCGGACTGAGTCCGGCGGATCAAAGTTTACGTCACAAAATTCTACTTTTGCCGGTCTCGAGCCTTTGATAACTAAGGCGAATCAGCCTCGCCACAAATACGCTGCGGAATTCCAGCGTATTTGAGGTTGACGGCTTGATAACTAGGCCCCATAGGTAGAGGTAAAAGACATATGTCAGTATTGTACAGGAAATCTAGAGTTTTTACAGAGTTTTACATTTGATAGTTACAAACAGAAGTAAATTAGGGACAAAAAGAGAGAAGTGGGGGTTCTCATTGTCTTAGAGTTAAAGTTAAACACATAGGTAAAGAATTTTTCCCATATGTGTATATGATACAGAAAATAGACAGACATTCTAGATATTTCACGTTTGGTGGTTGCATATTGGGGCATACTTATCTGATCAAGAGTCAGTATTGTTTGGGGGATGATAGTATGATTAAACACATAGTTAAAGTTTAAACACATATGTCGATATTTGTTCTCTTTTTGATAAATATTATAAAATCTTACATTTGGTACTTGCAAACAGAAGTTAATTATGAAAAAACGGTTCTTAGTGTATTAGGGGTAAAGTTAAACACATAGGTAAAATAGCTCTAGAGGAAAGAGAGATGGAAGGGGTAGAAACAATAAAGAAACCAAGGGACAGACGAGAGCAATGGTAGACCCTGATACCTCAGGAATATTTAATCTAAGCAAAACAAGTCTAAGTAATGAAGAATCAAAAGTTCTAAGCCTAGGTTTATCCTTTGCACCTACGTCTAAACTCAATAAATTCGAAACACATATTAATGTATCACAGTTCATAAGGAAACTCACACTCAAGAGGTATTTTATTAAAAATCCAATTGAACAATACACATCCAGACAATACACCGAAGACCCCAAATTTGTTCATACAGATTTAAAACCAAAGTCCAAGTTTTACCCCACTCAAGAGAAAGGGAAGAACGTAGAATTATTTGAAAAACTAGTACAAAGAGACATAGAAAAGTATGAGCCAAATAAATAAAAAAAAAACGGAAGTTAATTATGAAAAAATGGTTCTTAGTGTATTAGGGGTAAAGTTAAACACATAGGTAAAAGTTAAACACATAGGTAAAAGTTAAACACATATGTGTATATGACATGGACAGACTATTCCAAAGTTTTACATTTGGTACTTGCAAACGGAAGTTAGTTATGAAAAAACGGTTCTTAGTGTATTAGGGGTAAAATTAAACACATAGGTAAAAGTTAAAAACATATGTGTATATGACATAAAATGTAGAGAGACTATTCCAAAGTTTTGCATTTGGTGGTTGCATACTTGGGCAAATAATGAAAGGAGGTTCCGATTGTTTTGAAAAGGCATATCCAATAGAGGCCCTTAGGGGAAGTTTTAGTCAAACATAAAAGGAGCTACACCAAGTTCTGAGTTTAAGCCTAATGGGTGCAGTGTTTTCATGGTATATATCAGTTTGGCTTCCTTTTTTAGGAGCTTTGTTTCAAAATTCCCTCCTCTCCATTCTGGCTTGACTTTCGAAATCCCCCAGAATTTAAAGTCTTTAAGTCGGTTATTATGGACCTCTCTAAAGTGTCTTTATAGGTTTGTTTCCTTGTTGCCTTGAAAGTCAAGTTTAGACGTAGGTGCAAAGGATAAACCTAGGCTTAGAACTTTTGATTCTTCATTACTTAGACTTGTTTTGCTTAGATTAAATATTCCTGAGGTATCAGGGTCTACCATTGCTCTCGTCTGTCCCTTGGTTTCTTTATTGTTTCTGCCCCTTCCGTCTCTCTTTCCTCTAGAGCTCTTTTACCTATGTGTTTAACTTTAACCCTAATACACTAAGAACCGTTTTTTCATAATTAACTTCCGTTTGCAAGTACCAAATGTAAGATTTTATAATATTTATCAAAAAGAGAACAAATATCGACATATGTGTTTAACCTTTAACTATGTGTTTAATCATACTATCATCCCCCAAACAATACTGACTCTTGATCAGATAAGTATGCCCCAATATGCAACCACCAAACTTGAAATATCTAGAATGTCTGTCTATTTTCTGTATCATATACACATATGGGAAAAATTCTTTACCTATGTGTTTAACTTTAACTCTAAGACAATGAGAACCCCCACTTCTCTCTTTTTGTCCCTAATTTACTTCTGTTTGTAACTATCAAATGTAAAACTCTGTAAAAACTCTAGATTTCCTGTACAATACTGACATATGTCTTTTACCTCTACCTATGTGTTTAATCAAATTGAAGACTCCAAAAAATACTAACTCTTGAACAGACTTTACTCATAATTTAAGTATATTTCACTTGACACCATGGATGTGACCATATTACACGTATGGTTGTTCCTTTCCGGAGCAATATGTACTTTTAGTATACTAGTTGTTAAACTAAAATTAACAACGGGACATTTCCAAAAAACTACAAGAGACAATAAGATACCTCCTTAAAAGTTTAAGGGATATAACTCAATTTCCACCTTAACTGGGATCACACACCCCTTTTGAACTAACCAATAAGGATACAGGATAGCCCTATAAAGGAATACCTGCCAGCAATGAGAACACATCTTGAAAAAGCCCCAAGTGAGGGGAGAAACCGGTTGATGACAGTGTCTCATTTCCTACAAGAAGAACTACTGCTAAGCTGAACTCCTTTAAGGCTTGTGAACTTGATACAGCCACCGAAAGGATCGCTATCGTGTTGAAAAAGCACACAGGACAACTACCCCCAAGGCCTGTGAATTTGAATACAGCCCTCTGAGGGAGCGCACCAGTCTACGAATTGAATATACTGCCAGATGATCTAGGACCTGCACTAAGCACCACGGAATAAGAGTGCCTTGATGTTACTATCTACCATCATCTAAAGGATTGCTATTACCCCAGAGATCGTTTACATTCTGTTCCTCCTGAAATCAGCTGGACATTTTCAGAAAGGGTGATGTAAGCGGACTACGCTAGGAGTACACACCCACCTCCAGAAGATCACCCACCTACAGGACGAACAATATTCAATCTGTGCTCCACAGATTAGCGCAAGGTACCTCACTCGCCCTTTAGCTTGATCCAATGCTATTAGTATGATCATCTAGTCACGAGTGTTTTTGTTCACTATAGTGCACTTTCAGGTTAATACTGTTTTAACCCCAGATTAATACTGTTTTAACCCCTGGTTTTTACGCTGGACGTCCAGTTATTAAGTCTGTTTGTATTGCTATTTTTTTTTATTTATAATGTTTGAATATCTCGGCCCTTTTTTATACTTATATGTATTTGAGTATAGTTTTCTTCTATCCTCAATCACAGTATATATATATATAGATTTGTGGTTAATCTTTCCCCTTTCTGTATGTTTTTTCAAACTAATTTAAAGGGCCCCATTAATTACTTTTTAGTATATATGTACTGATTTTATTAACACTGATTTTATAATCTTGATTGTATTGTAATTTTACACTATTAAATATATTTTCTAAAATATATATTAGGCTATTACCATTTATATACTTTTATTACGATTATATTTCTGCTAAGGTAGACCCTTTTAGGTTACCCATATATTGTATTTGTGTACTACCCTGCTTTCAGCGCCAGTATTTCCGCTTAAATTATTCTACTATCCTCCTCAGGGTTCTTAGAGAGAGACCCTTCTATACTTGGCATTAGGGTTGATATAAGCGCCAATTCTCACCTATCCTCCTTACAACATCATGTTTTGGGGCTGTTTCTCTGCAAAGGGAACAGGACGACTGATCCGTGTACATGAAAGAATGAATGGGGCCATGTATCGTGAGATTTTGAGTGCAAACCTCCTTTCATTAGCAATGGCATTGAAGATGAAACGTGGCTGGGTCTTTCAGCATGACAATGATCCCAAACACACCGCCCGGGCAATGAAGGAGTGGCTTCGTAAGAAGCATTTCAAGGTCCTGGAGTGGCCTAGCCAGTCTCCAGATCTCAACCCCATAGAAAACTTTGGAGGGAGTTGAAAGTCCGTGTTGCCCAGCGACAGCCCCAAAACATCACTGCTCTAGAGGAGATCTGCATGCAGGAATTGGCCAACATACCAGCAACAGTGTGTGACAACCTTGTGAAGACTTACAGAAAATGTTTGACCTCTGTCATTGCCAACAAAGGATATATAACAAAGTATTGAGATGAACTTTTGATATTGACCAAATACTTATTTTCCACCATAATTTGCAAATAAATTCTTTCCAAATCAGACAATGTGATTTGTTTCTGGATTTGTTTCCACATTTTGTCTCTCATAGTTGAGGTATACCTATGATGAAAATTACAGGCCTCTCTCATCTTCTTAAGTGGGAGAACTTGCACAATTGGTGGCTGACTAAATACTTTTTTGCCCCACTGTATATCAGAGGCAACTGATCTAATTGATATGGGATAGGCATCTATTGATCCCTAATGCTATTATTACACATATGCATGTCAAGAGAGTAACACATGTGTACACATATATATACACACATACATATATATATAAATATATATATATATATATATATATATATATATATATATATATATATACACAAGCATAACCCACTCAATGAGCCACTAAAACTAAGGATAACTATGTGCAATAATTCAGTCCAATGCATATATCCAAATTCTATTATTAGCAAATATAATTGGCTTACGCCTCCATGCCCACAAACCAGCTAACCACTGACATATTAGTACCTTAAGATCAGCTAGTGATCTAATGATTCCAATAATTAATTATATCAAATTCAGAGTTGAACCCCACAGGTAACAGGCTACCCAGTTTATGAATCCAGTAAATGTCCTGTCTGGAAAGTATCTGGAGTGTATCACCCCCCTTGGAGGTTTCTGGATCTGCTCGATAGCCTGCCACCTGAAGGATCTAACATTCCCATTGTGGGTCTCCAAAAAATGTTTAGAGAGGGCCGAAACTGCTCTCTCCACTGATGTAAGAGAGATGTTCCTTTATTCGTGTTCCTACCTCTCTGGTGGTCCTACCCATGTATTGCCTGAAACACAAGGTACACTCAACCAAGTAGACCACAAATTTACTCTTACATTTTACACATCCTCTCATTTCAAATACCTCCCCACTGGTGGCCGAAACGAAAGTGGTTGAAATATTGATGTGTTCACAGGACTTGCAGGTGCGTTTACCACACCTGAAAGTCCCCTTAAAGTGTAACCAGGAACTCTCAGCTCTTTTGGTTTTTAATAAACTCGGGGATAGAGCATTTCCCAAGGTCATGTTACGTTTATAAACGAATTGACAACCTTCGTCTATAAACGTACGTAATTGTTTGTTACCCCTCAGAATAGAGAGGTTCTTCCAGATAGTGTTGCAAACTTGATAATACTGGTTTGAATATGCTGTCACAAACAATGGCTTCTGTTTAGCTCTATTCCGACTTGCCAAATCCCCCTCACTGTCCTTCTTTTTTGGTATAGCCCATTGATTTCTATCAATCATTTGTACTTCTTTATGTGCTCTGTCAATCAACTTTTTGGGATAATCTCTAGCTAACAATGTGTTTTTGAGTATATTACTCTCCCTTCTGAAATCCCTCTCCAGGGTACAATTGCATTTTACACGCAAGAACTGTCCTTTTGCTATCCCTTTAAAAACATGTCCTGGATGATTACTACAGGCATGTAAAAGGGAATTCCCCGAGATGGGCTTTCTGAACAGAGAGGAAATAATACTATTACTTTGATGATCAGAAATCAAAATAACATCCAAATAATGAGTGGTGCCAGCCACTATCTGGCGACCCTTAACTTCAGAAAGACTCTTATGGGCCTTCGGGAGATGGTGGAAAATGGGCATCACTGGGTTCTCGACCATAAGACAATCAAATGTCTTTCTATCAATGATGCCCATGTCCAGACCATCATCCAGAAGGTCCCTGAGAAGTGCTTGATATTGTATTGTAGGATCTCTATTAAGAGAAACATAGGCTTCTGGATCACTCAGTTGTCTATGGGCCTCACTTATGTACATGCTTCTGTCCATGACCACCACACTGCCTCCCTTATCAGATTGTCTGATGACTATACTCTCATTGTTTTGAAGCTTAGTCATAGCTTCTCTTTCTCTCCTAGTCAAATTAGAGGGACCCTTATGTTCCTGTCTGGAGAGAGTGGTCAAATCCTCTACCACCCTCTTATGAAACACTTCCAGGCTCTTCCCTCTAGCATGAATAGGATAGAAATTTGATCTAGATTTCATTTTTACAGAGTCGCTCCCACTGGCAATTAAAACTTAATTGCCGTGGGAGAGATCTTCTAGATCACCAAGTGCACATATGTCTGAAAATGTAAGGCCATCATAATTGATCAGGGACCCTGACTGTGGCTGTTCTACCGTATCATAAGTGTCAGCATTAAAGAAATATTTCCTAAGGGTAAGGTCCCTCACGAGTCTGTTCACTTCCAAAATAGTTTGGAACAGATCAAAATCTCACGAGGGAACAAACCCAAGGCCATAGTTCAACACTTTTCATTCAATTTCTGTTATTTCATAAGAAGACAAATTAATTACAGAATTTTCTTTTATTGGCACTTCTGTCTCTGTATACTCCTGTTCCCCCTCATTGGGTATTGATGGTTGCTCGACCCCGATTGTGGTACTTGTATGATACCCCTCCCCCTCGCGGTTGTCTGGGGGCCCAGTGAAAAACCTGAGCATCAGACTCATTAATTTTTTGCTCATGAGTATAACCTCTAGTGTCAATATGGTAGTGAGACCTACCCTGTCCCCTATGTCCACCCCTTTTAGGCACAGCCCCTTGACTTTGATGCTCTTTGAGAATGCCTTTAATTTGGGGGTCATTAGCAATTCTCTCCTCCCCTTCTGGCTGTGCATTTAAAATATTAGTGTCCTCTTGTTCAGAGCCGGGGTAACCATCTGCTTCAAAGCTAGAAGCAAACCTATCTTCATCTGTCAAATCCGGCTCTGAATCTGAGAAAGAATAATAGAATTTGGATGCATATATCCAAATTCTATTATTAGCAAATATAATTGGCTTACGCCTCCATGCCCACAAACCAGCTAACCACTGACATATTAGTACCTTAAGATCAGCTAGTGATCTAATGATTCCAATAATTAATTATATCAAATTCAGAGTTGAACCCCACAGGTAACAGGCTACCCAGTTTATGAATCCAGTAAATGTCCTGTCTGGAAAGTATCTGGAGTGTATCACCCCCCTTGGAGGTTTCTGGATCTGCTCGATAGCCTGCCACCTGAAGGATCTAACATTCCCATTGTGGGTCTCCAAAAAATGTTTAGAGAGGGCCGAAACTGCTCTCTCCACTGATGTAAGAGAGATGTTCCTTTATTCGTGTTCCTACCTCTCTGGTGGTCCTACCCATGTATTGCCTGAAACACAAGGTACACTCAACCAAGTAGACCACAAATTTACTCTTACATTTTACACATCCTCTCATTTCAAATACCTCCCCACTGGTGGCCGAAACGAAAGTGGTTGAAATATTGATGTGTTCACAGGACTTGCAGGTGCGTTTACCACACCTGAAAGTCCCCTTAAAGTGTAACCAGGAACTCTCAGCTCTTTTGGTTTTTAATAAACTCGGGGATAGAGCATTTCCCAAGGTCATGTTACGTTTATAAACGAATTGACAACCTTCGTCTATAAACGTACGTAATTGTTTGTTACCCCTCAGAATAGAGAGGTTCTTCCAGATAGTGTTGCAAACTTGATAATACTGGTTTGAATATGCTGTCACAAACAATGGCTTCTGTTTAGCTCTATTCCGACTTGCCAAATCCCCCTCACTGTCCTTCTTTTTTGGTATAGCCCATTGATTTCTATCAATCATTTGTACTTCTTTATGTGCTCTGTCAATCAACTTTTTGGGATAATCTCTAGCTAACAATGTGTTTTTGAGTATATTACTCTCCCTTCTGAAATCCCTCTCCAGGGTACAATTGCATTTTACACGCAAGAACTGTCCTTTTGCTATCCCTTTAAAAACATGTCCTGGATGATTACTACAGGCATGTAAAAGGGAATTCCCCGAGATGGGCTTTCTGAACAGAGAGGAAATAATACTATTACTTTGATGATCAGAAATCAAAATAACATCCAAATAATGAGTGGTGCCAGCCACTATCTGGCGACCCTTAACTTCAGAAAGACTCTTATGGGCCTTCGGGAGATGGTGGAAAATGGGCATCACTGGGTTCTCGACCATAAGACAATCAAATGTCTTTCTATCAATGATGCCCATGTCCAGACCATCATCCAGAAGGTCCCTGAGAAGTGCTTGATATTGTATTGTAGGATCTCTATTAAGAGAAACATAGGCTTCTGGATCACTCAGTTGTCTATGGGCCTCACTTATGTACATGCTTCTGTCCATGACCACCACACTGCCTCCCTTATCAGATTGTCTGATGACTATACTCTCATTGTTTTGAAGCTTAGTCATAGCTTCTCTTTCTCTCCTAGTCAAATTAGAGGGACCCTTATGTTCCTGTCTGGAGAGAGTGGTCAAATCCTCTACCACCCTCTTATGAAACACTTCCAGGCTCTTCCCTCTAGCATGAATAGGATAGAAATTTGATCTAGATTTCATTTTTACAGAGTCGCTCCCACTGGCAATTAAAACTTAATTGCCGTGGGAGAGATCTTCTAGATCACCAAGTGCACATATGTCTGAAAATGTAAGGCCATCATAATTGATCAGGGACCCTGACTGTGGCTGTTCTACCGTATCATAAGTGTCAGCATTAAAGAAATATTTCCTAAGGGTAAGGTCCCTCACGAGTCTGTTCACTTCCAAAATAGTTTGGAACAGATCAAAATCTCACGAGGGAACAAACCCAAGGCCATAGTTCAACACTTTTCATTCAATTTCTGTTATTTCATAAGAAGACAAATTAATTACAGAATTTTCTTTTATTGGCACTTCTGTCTCTGTATACTCCTGTTCCCCCTCATTGGGTATTGATGGTTGCTCGACCCCGATTGTGGTACTTGTATGATACCCCTCCCCCTCGCGGTTGTCTGGGGGCCCAGTGAAAAACCCGAGCATCAGACTCATTAATTTTTTGCTCATGAGTATAACCTCTAGTGTCAATATGGTAGTGAGACCTACCCTGTCCCCTATGTCCACCCCTTTTAGGCACAGCCCCTTGACTTTGATGCTCTTTGAGAATGCCTTTAATTTGGGGGTCATTAGCAATTCTCTCCTCCCCTTCTGGCTGTGCATTTAAAATATTAGTGTCCTCTTGTTCAGAGCCGGGGTAACCATCTGCTTCAAAGCTAGAAGCAAACCTATCTTCATCTGTCAAATCCGGCTCTGAATCTGAGAAAGTCACTTTCTGGGGGGGGGGCTCCTCTACCCAGGGTCTAGACCTCCAATTACCCTGTTTCTTATTTTTGCCCTTCTGTCCAGAATTTTGACCATTCAGACTCAAGCTCTGTTGGTTGGACCAGGCTGTACCTCTTTGGCGTTTACGCCAAATATAGACTACTCCTTTACTGTAGTCCTTCTGGTACCTTATAAATTTAGAGAATTAAGAGCTTGATTCCATTTTTCACTAAAGGCAATGTCTTTGATGTCATAAGTGGGAAACTTATTTATTCTCAACCCTCTAGGAATGATTTTCAGGTTGAGATATTTAGATAAAATCCATTTATCCCACTTAAGTTTTTGGTCTTTAATCTTTAAGTATTCCATATCCATAAAAAAGTCTCCAAGTTGGGTGTTAGGTACATCCTGTTCAAAAACATCAGCCAATTCTAAAGAGTCCAAGTCGTCAACATCTGTGTCCTTAAGTGAGTAGGAGGAGTCATTAGTTGCCATATTTGTCATAGGTTCAAATATATATATATATCAGCACTGTATCTAAGGACTGTAAAATATCAGTTTAGATAATCCTTGACCCTGTATCCAGTCGCTTAAGTATATCCACAACAGGGAAAATACAAGTAAAATGAGAAGAAGTTGTTTGGATATATGCTGTAAAAGCTCTAGAACTACCATATAGGGTTAATTTAGGAGCCGTAGAGCCAATACTATAGCAACATGCAGCTGGTGATAGAGCTTATTGATGAATATGTGTATGAGTGTGAGAGACTAACAACAATTATACCAATATATTGCTATTTTTAATTATATACAAGAGATAGGGTAAAAAGTACTCACTTGCCCCTTGCTTAACCGGCTGCAATATATTGTGTTGCTCTTTAACACTTTGATAGCCACTGTATGCTACACCTATTAGACAGTATGTCTTGAAGGTTACATATAGAAGGGGTTAAACCAGAGCTTAGCACTCACTCCGTCTTAATCTAGCCCAGAGATTCACATAAGGGTTAGAGGGGCTATAACATCCAGCTCAATATTAACCTCTCAGTGTACTGTACCGTTACTGCCGTGTAACGATACTCTGTATGAGTCTCTCGTCAATTGCATCCACACTTGGTTGTTGCTGCCGACTGGGACTCCTCCTCCCTGGTACTCTCACTCGGCAGTGTCCATTGTAGCTCCCGGGCAATCAGGCTCTGCAGCGTTTTGCTAGTTTACAGCTCTATCACTCACGCTGCGCAGCTCGTACGCTCCTCCCTCCGGTTTCTGGGTCAAAGGTATCCCTTGTCAGTCCTATCAAATGAGTTGGGTAGTGATGTATGGAGTCCCTGTACTCCACAAGTAATATCAAAAAAACAGGATGGTCCCAAAAGCTTCTCAATAGTAAAAATACAAGTGCTGAAAAACTAATATGTAAAAGAAAAAACTTTATTAGATATCCATAAAAAGGCAGGATCTCCCTCTTAGTTAAAACTGGTGAAGAGAAGTGTTTGACCGGTTTCGGTCTCTGGGACCGTAGTCATAAACATAAAACAGCATAGCAGGTGCAAGATATTTAAATGAACTGGTCTAAAATGGGACACGCTCAATTCCAAGAATGTCTAGCATGTGTTGTTACCTGTGATGATTAAATATGTGTTATGATCTCGGGGTCTCAGCCCTTAGGGGGTTTAGTTTGGTTCTATTGTGTGCCTATGGTGCGAGCTGGTCCCCATCTTGAAATCCCAACCTATATGACCTATTAAGGAGTTGCGCAGAGCTGCAAATTATACTGGACCTCAAACCATAAGAGGGCAATTTTTTTTTATTTTTTTTAATATTTTTATTTTTGGTTGTCACCACAGGGGTTACAAGATTTAAATGAAAAACAAAACAAACAATACAAAAGAAATAAAACAATTCCGGTTACATGTCTTTGCATGAATAAAAATTCGTATACACTTCAAGAGATCCTTGAGACATGACTGAACATAAATTTACAGATGTTAATTCTTGCTTAGGTGAATTTAAGTTAAGTCCTGTGGTAGACTACATTTTTAACATACATCAAACAACTTTCAATTGAAGTTAAATTAAATCAAACTCACAGTGAGCTGCCTTCCGTCCGGTGCCTCTCCTGTTGTCTCTCTCTCTCCTCACGATCTGCCAAATTATATATCTCCTCACCTCTCAATCTCGCATTCAGGACATAATCAGTGTCTTTAAATGGTGTAATTATGATATCTTGTGTCCCCTTAGACAAACAGTTAAGGTAAGGTTCCCACTTAGTTAGGAAGGTTCTAACTCTCTTTAATATGTCTCCTAATCCATCAAATTGTTCAATAAATATTTGCTTAAGTAAGGCATTTTTCAGCTGTGTAACAGTAGGTGGATTTCGTTTCAACCAGTTCTGAAATATCAGATTCCTGGCGACGAGAATTATGTTATATATACAGGCTCTCCGGAACCTTGGAATATTGGCAATGGCAATGTTTAACAAAACTATATTCTGGTGAGTCAGAGCTAGCTCAGGCGGATGCATTGCAGTGCGTAGCCAATGTTGTAACATTTTCCAAAATTTTATTATGTGGGGGCAACTCCATGTCATGTGAATATTTGCTTCTAAAAATCCACATTTTGGACATTTGTTCTCTCTCTCTCTTTTTTCCAATACTGAAATTTATCTGGGGTTACATAAACATTGTGTAAGAGTTTGAGATGAGACTCCCTCATAGCTGATGACAGGGTAGCCGTTCGTACCTTACTAATACTCTCAGTAAACACTATTTCTGGAATCCGCTCACCAAGTACTGCCGACCATATTTCCAGAATTTTGTCTATGCATTTTGTGTTTATCGGTTGCAATAACTTTTTATATATTGGTGATATAGAAGAAACGCCCTTTGCTGCTAGATCTATAATTTGCGTAATTTGTGTTTGTGCTGTCGGAGTTTTCGCCTCCATGATGGAGTGTAGGTAATGCCTTGCCTGTAGATATGCATAGTAATGTGTTTTTGGAAGCTCAAATTTGGTCTGCAGAGCTGCAAATGTCATCATGGTCTTATTGTCCTCTAGTAAAGTTTGTCCTACAGTGTGTAGTCCCCTCTCCCTCCAAATTTTAAAGGCTTTGGTAGAAATTCCAGCCGGGAACTCTGGGTTTCCCTGCCATGGTAAGAGCTGAACTATTCTATGGTTTGCACTCAACCATTTGCTCATGAGCCTCCAGGCTCTAGCCGGTTGATTGAGAAGGTCGAGGTCTCCCACCCACCTGTGTACCTGTGCTTGCGTCATATGAGGTAACATCTGCAATGACCAGGGCTGGATAAGACCACTTTCCTGTTGTAGATCAGTACATTTCTCTAAGCCAGTGAACCAGTCTACCACAAACTTCACCTGGGCCGCCCAATTGTATAATTCAAAATTTAGAAGTGCCAACCCACCCTTTTCTCTGTAAGCTGTAAGCTTCAGGTAGCTAATCCTATACTTTTTATTATTCCAGACAAACCCCAGAACCATCTGTGTTATAGTTTTCAAGTCTGTTCTCTTAAGGATTCCCGGGACCGTCTGGAAAAAATACAAACGTTTGGGGAAATAGACCATCTTTATGAGCCCTATTCTGCCCGAGAGGGAGATCGGTAATTGTTTCCAGGTGTGTATCAGATTTTTTAGTTTTTTCAGTAAAGGTGTGCAGTTAATAGTGTACCATTTACGTGGATCAATGTGTAGTATGATACCTAAGTACTTAAAGCTATCTTTCACAATCTTGAAGTCCAAACCAGGGATAGCTTCCCTTCCTTTATTAAGTAGCCAGATTAGTTCTGTTTTTTCCGTATTAATCGCATATCCAGATACTAAACTAAACTCTTTTATTAGGTTCATTATAATGGCGATATTTTTTGGGAGCTCTTGAACAAACAGTATCATATCGTCAGCAAAAAGATTTAAGTGGATTTGGGAGTCTCCTATCCTGAGGCCCTCTAACTGTTGCCCAATTTTCCACGCCAGGGGTTCTATAGCTATGTCGAATAAAAGTGGAGAAATGGGGCATCCCTGGTGTGTACCCCTAAAGAGACGGAAGGGTTGTGTTAGCATGCCATTAACTATTAATATGAATTGCTGCAATAAACTCTCCTTGTATTCCTATCTTCCCTAACGTGGTGAATAAATGATCCCAAAGTACCTTATTAAAGGCCTTTTCTGCGTCTAACATTAGTAGAGCAGCCTCTTTATGATCTGTCCTGGTGGCAGCATTTTGCTTGAGTGTCCAATAATGTTGGATTACTGTCTGTACTTTTCAAATATTGAGAACAGATGATCTCCCCTTGACAAACCCTGTTTGGTCTTTATAAATTATGCTTGGTAAGATCTCTGCTAGTCTATTAGCTAGAATTTTTGTGAGTATCTTGTAGTCCTGGTTGAGCAATGATATAGGACGATAAGAGTGTGCTAACAGAGGGTCCCTACCTTCCTTGTGTATAATACTTATATTTGCCTCCGCCAGTCTCGTGGATGGGACAACTGTATTTTCTAAAATACCATTGTAAAGTTGTTCCAGGGTGGGGCATAGTTCCAGACCCAGGATTATGTAAAACTCAGCTGGAAGCCCATCAGGGCCCGGAGTTTTGTCCAAAGTTAACGTTTTGATCGTGGCCAGAATTTCTTTTTGTGTGATTTTACTATATTCAATACGTTAAGCTGGGACTGTTTTACGTTCGGCAAGTCTACTGATTGCCAGAAGCCTAACTTATCTTCTGGGTTCACTTGTTGTGGGGAATATAAGTCCTTAAGGTTTTCTGGATATCTTTTTCTTCAATCAATACTCTATTGTCGTTTTTAACTGCCATAATTGTGGTCCTTTTCTTTGTAAGTTTGGTTATATTAGCTAGGAGTTTACCCGTCTTATTTCCAAATCTATAGAATTTGGCTTGTGTTCTAGAGTGTAAATTGTTTGCTTGCTGAAGTAAATAGCTATCTCTATTTGTTTTTATTTCTTTGTATCTCATCCTATTCCGTTCTGAGGGTTGTCTTAGATACCTGTTCCTAGCTTTTATGATCTGTTTCAAAAGGAGATCAGACTTCGCTTTATGTTTTTTCTTTATGTTTGCCACGTATGCTGAGATTACCCCTCTTAAGACTGCTTTCGCAGCTTCCCAAAACAAAAGAGGGCTGTTTGTGTGTGTTTCATTTAGTGCTTTATAAGACTCCCACTCCCCTAGTAAGTGTCCATAAAAGTTAGGATCTTTGTAGAGATAGCTTGGGAATACCCATTTGTTGCTCTTTCTCTGTGTCTGACCATGTTGAATCTTTAAGGTTATTGGGGCATGGTCTGAAACTGTTATAGGGTCTATTCCTGTCTCTGTCACTTTGTTACAGATGTTAGCGGAGAGTAGAAAATAATCAAGCCTCGAGAGTGTATCATTTTTTTGTTGACATGCATGTGTAGTCTCTATGTTCTGGGTACCTGGCTCTCCAAATATCTTGGAGGTTTAAGTGTGGATGAGCATTTTGAGTATATTTGATTCTTTTCTAGAGTTTTGAGTAGTTCTGGGCCCTACTTTCGGCCTCTCGGGGTTGTGGAATCTGTCTGCTGGAGTTTGTGGTGCTATGTTAAAATCTCCCCCCATTATGAGGGGTTGGGAAGAAAACTGAACTACCTTTATCTGTAGGTCTCTCCAGAATATTTGCTTCTGTGTTTGGGGCCCATAAACTAAGAGGGCAAATATTTTAGCGCGAGAGCTGTTCGAGAGAGTAGAATATGATATTCCTTTTTGTGTGAAGCTCAGAGGAAAGTGCAAAGAGACCAGATATCCCTATAATGAGGCATCTTCTGAGCATGGTTAGGTGATTACAAAAGTCTGTGTTTCAAGTGCAGAGCTGCTTCTCCCTGGAGTCAAATTACCCTGGGCGACATTTTTCAAATGAATAGAAACACATAGGACAGACAATTGCATAACAGTAGAAAACAGAAACATTAGCCTCATCACCAACCTAGATTCTGGGTGCATAGACTCCTATAGTCCCTCTATAAGGCTCCTGATATTAAATTTATCTGTTAACTAAGTAAGAGGTGTGCATTCTGTGGTCTGTGTGGGAGGGGTCAATGATACAAGTGGGAGAAGCCCCAGTCCTACCTCTTGTGCGGGGTCCCAAAAAACTCCAGTGCCTAGATCTGAGAGGCTAGAAATAGCTCTGTTCTGCTGAGAGGCACAAATGTATACTGTGGTATGGGTTCTGGCCCTCATCAGGTGGGTAGCAAGATATAGCGTTTTATCTAGGGATGTATTATCGACTATGGTGTTTAAGTATATATTGTGGGCTTTGATTTTCTAGCCTTAAGAGGTTTAGCTCGGTTCTCCCGGGTGTCTGTGCATCCAGCTTGTCTACGACTCCACCTCCCTGCCCACATGACCTTGTGAGAGATTACTAAGGCTGTGGGTCACATGTTCCCTCCCACCTTATGAAAGCAAATTAATATGGTTCAGGGGTCAAACAAGAGAGTTGTATAATGTATATCTTTAAGCAAGGAACATCAGGGGGAGCACAATGAGATCACCGATCACTATAATGTGGTAATTTCTGAGAAGGTTTTTCTCTTTTGTAGGGTCCGCACAGACAGATCAGGGAATATTTGTAGGTTTTTTAATTTATCTGAATTTATCTGGCAGAGCTGGTTTCTGGAAATGAACTTGTTGAACTCTCTCTTTGTAAGTGAAATAGTGCAAGCAAACTATTACGTCTCTCGGCTGTCTGTCTGGTAAGTCCTTAGGTTTGAGCGAGCAATGGGCACGATCCATCAGATCTTCAGACTCAGAGGTTATAGGAGCAAGACAGTGAAATAATTCTTTCAGGAATGGCTGTAGGTCAGACGTGGAGACGGACTCTGGCACACCTCTGATCCTAAGGTTGTTGCGCCGAGACCTGTCCTCCACGTCAGCTATCTTGTATTCTACCACATCGAAGTAGTCAGAGATGCTGTGTAAAGTTCAAAATGTTTGTTTGTTCAGGGAATAAATCATCATGCCTCCTTTCCAGAGTGTTGATGCGCTCATTTGTGGAAAAAATTTCTTTCCTCAATTCGGCAGTAGAAGCCGCTATTTTGGCAGTAAATGAAGCATGGTGTTTGTCTAGTAGCGACTTCAGAGAGTCTAGAATAAATGTAGGAGTGACTGCTGCACTTGGAGATTGGTGAATGTCCTGCATAGCAGAAAGTGAAAGCTCAGATGCTTCAAATCTGGGTGAGTCTGGGGTGTCAATTTCGTTTTGTGGCCCAGCAGAAGCAAAACTAAAATGATCCATCACTGTCTTTTTTGGTAGGAATTGCTGCTTGTTTTTGTTTCTGGACAATTGCGACATATTACTGTAGCCAAGGAACTTGCAGACGTAGAAATATCCAGTAGGAAGCCACAGGAGAAATCCAAGGCAATGTCTTTATATACTTATAGTCCTGAGCTTGATGGTAATAACACTGAGTAGTGGACAGGCGAGTGCGGCCTAGTGAAGTTTATTCCATCTTCAGGTGATACAATACCCTCTGGGTGAAAGAGAAATAAGAGTAGGGAATAAAGATCAGCCTTTTAACAACTAGGCCCTCACTTTTTAAGGGCAATCTAGAATTGTCTATCTGCTTTTACAGAGACAGCCGTAGCCTTGAATAGGCAATAATGCTTGTCTGGGTGTTTTATACACTTGGCAGGGCAGGTATCCACTCCCAGAATATCTTACTGTCTCTCGGGATATGGTCTATTGCATATAGTAAGATCGGCTAAGATTAGTTATACCCTTAAGGCTTGGGTGTGGTAACGGTGTCAGGTCAGGCTAAGAGGCCTAAAGGTGTCTGCGTGGAATGTGGCATAACCGATGGGACTTACATGCTAAGCCATTTCACCGTCTCTGCTCCTTGCGATCTGCAGATTTGTCACTTCCTTGAGGATCGAAGGTGCTTGGCTTTTGAATCTGCACGCAATTTATAGACCTTTTCCTCGTTAATCTCCACGTGGTCGGTGCCCTATGCAAAATAGCGCTGAGCCCAAGATACCTGCTTTTGTGTAACTTTGCCTTGTCTTAGCTATGGGCAGGTCTAAGGAGTGTTCCGGTAATGGGGTTTCAGCCTCTCCGGTCGGATCTCCAAGCTTTTTTATTGTGCATCAGGCTCAATCTACCCCAGCCGGAGCTCACAGTGCATGAAGGCTCAGGATTACAGCCCTAACGTCCAGTAGCCCAGCCCAGCGAATGTGACTGCTGGATGCGCAGTGCTTGTTTATCTTGGCATAGCTGCACAATGTCCTGGGGGTGTAGGGATTACCTAAGAGTTTAGTTTTGGGGCTAAACTGGGAATATTAAAGGTTACTAGTAAACTTTGCAAGGGAGCTCTCTCGATGTGCAACCATTCTCCCTCCGTGTTGGCTCTGCCCCTCAAAGGTTAATTTTTAAATGTCAATTGGACAGGTTTGAGGGTAACTTGTTGAAGTGATCTATACTCAGGAGTGATTTGAATTAGATGTCATGCGTGTGTGTGTGTGTGTGGAGGGGGGGGGGGGGTGTTTTCTCCTCAATGGTATTTGAGGACGCTTTCTGTATAATAAGCTCAACCCATTGTAATAGACTGTAGTTTCAAAGCTCAAAACCAGCAATTTCATATACACAAACCTGAAAATGCAGTTACTCATACATTCTATACTTTACAGTATTCTGTCCCTTTAAACTACAGGAAAAGGGGGCAAAATAAATAATAAACATTTTTTGCAGAGTGTTTGTGCTATGCATAATTAAGCATTTTATATCTTAATTTTAAATTGTTTACTGTCACTTTAAGTATGTATAACCAATATAACATGACAGTATCTACCTCCAGTACAATGTGTATAAATTACAGCAACACTAAAACAAATTAATAATAATACGTCAGTATAGGAACATGATTTGTGTTAATGTGGAATATCTTGCATTTATTTTGTATATTGTAAAACGTATAAAAGGTGTGTTAAAATAATAATAATAATAATAATAATAATAATAAAAATAATAAAATGTACTAAAGACAGCAGCATCATAGAAGGGATCCTGTAAGCACAAATGGGTAAAATAACAGTGAAAATCATTGTTATTAGTTAGTAAACATAGCACACTATAAGGATTATATAAGAATATAAGAGCACAGGGTAAATAGCAAATTATTGTCAATAGGCATTAGCAAGAGATGCTAAAAAGTAAGACATCCACAAATAATAGATATGTCTGTAAAACTGGCCCATTGCATTTCATTTGCTAGAAAACATTCACTTTATAGAACCCATGAGAAGGAATTGTCCTTGTGCACCATATGTCTGATGATCAATGACCGAAGAAAAGATTAGCGCAACGTGCACTTTATAGCATGTGCATCACGGCACAATAAATTGACAACAAATGGCACCACTGAAAAACGAGATAAAAATTTAGTTTAATCTGTGGGGAAAAAATACAAGTATCTTTTTAATACTATCAAGATATGCATATTCTATGCAGACACTTCTGAGACAATGTTAGTTTTCAGCTAATAAAGCTCTAGTGTTTATGTGCGGATTTTTAAAAAACCAGAAGAACATCTGTAGACAGGTGTATTGATTCAATTTAAACTCTTACTATTTATTAAACGTTAAAATGACATACCCATATTGCCCTTGAATTTTTAAAGACTCATCTTGTGTATATGGATATTTTTTTCTCTCTGAATACAACAGATGTCAAAGACATGCAGTTGTGGTTTTAATAGGAAATTCATATTTGATCAGCTGGGCCTCTGTAATATATTGAGCTACTTGGCAGTGCTCTATATTTGAGCAAACAGCAGCATGCTGGTAATCTCTGTGTTAAGGAGACATTTGCACAGATGCCCATTGCAAAGGAAACTGTTATAAGGAAGCTTGTTGCTAAGCATATAGTGCCCTGAATAACAAAAACATAGAACTGCTATTTTTAATGAATATGGGCTAGATTACAAGTGGAGCGCTAATTTATATTGCAACAGTAAACCGGCAAATTCGCGATAAATAACCAGCCATTACAAGTGGAAACAAGGGGCCTCAAGCTTCATACAGAGCTTGATAAATATGCCCTTCAGTATGTTCTAAAAAAATGAAAAGTAAATTAGTATATACCTCCAAAATGGCTCCATATGAGCTAGAAAATAACTATTCGATTGGAACGGCTAAATAATCATTTTGGTGGCATTTCATTCCTGATATTATCATGTGTGGTCTGTCACAATACAAATGCCTCTAGTTCTGTACCTGATCCCAGACTAGCCAATCTCAAAGACTGAGTGAAACTTAAATGAGTTCTGTACCTGATCACAGGCTAGCCAATCATAAGGACCAAGGTGAGAATTAAAGAATTTCTCTACCTGCAGACTAGCCAATCACAAGAACTGAGATCACAATTAAAAGATTGCTCTACCTGATCCAGGCTAGCCAGTAACAAAGACAGATCTACTGTTCAGGAAAAGTAGGAACATCTTTAAAATCTGGGTCTTTAGTGGTAGTGGGACTTTAGTTGGAAAATGCTGGTTTGACTCATCCATAATGTTTTAATTGTTCATTGTAAAATAAATTAATCATGTGTATAATGAAAAATATAGCCATCTGCTATATATAAATTTAACCCATGTGACCAATTTTGTCATTTGAATAAAAGTATTATGAAAGTGCTAAAATAATTGACAGAACTTTAAAATATACTCTACAGGGGACATGCTTAAAGAGAAATGAAATGCACAAGTAAATTAGATAGATTAGCTCCAAAAATAAGGCATGCTGCTGAGTGGTCACTATTCATATCCTTCGCAAGAAACTCTCTTTCGCTCACACAAATGCTTCTGCTACCTTCTTCCCTAGAGCTTATTAGTAGGGATGGGCGAATGTTTCTAAAAATTCAACATTTTAAACGAATTTTGATACATTCATTCGTTCGAATTTCAAATGTTTATTTAACATTCTAACATTCTATTTTCAAATTTTCGTTTTTGAATTTTTCAATAAAATTCAAAAATATTCGTTCGAATAATAGAATGTTTAGCTATGTATTCATTCAATTTCAAAATGTAATATGTAAGATTTAAATTCGAAATAGTATTTCTAGTCTACAACTGTGTTTAATAAATGTAATATTCGAATTTGAATGCTACATTCGAATTTGAATGTCACATTCGAATTCAAAATAGTATTTCTAGTCTAATACTGTGTTTTTTAAATGTAATATTCGAATTTGAATGTGATATTCGAATTCCAATGTCACATTTGAATTCGAAATAGTATTTCTAGTCTAATACTGTGTTTTTTAAATGTAATATTCGAATTCGAATGTGACATTCGAATTCCAATGTCACATTCGAATTTGAATGCCACATTAGAATTCAAAATAGTATTTCTAGTTTACAACTGTGTTTAATAAATGTAATATTCGAATGCTACATTTGAATTCAAATGTAACATTCGAATTCGAAATAGTATTTCTAGTCTAATACTGTGTTTTATAAATGTAATATTCGAATGTGACATTCAAATTCGAATGTGACATTCGAATTCAAAATAGTATTTCTAGTCTACAATTGTGTTTTATAAATGTACTATTCAAATTCGAATGTGACATTCAAAAACTGTAAATAACATTCGATAATAGAATTTTTAAGAATATTCATTCTTATCAACATTCTATTATGTAAATCGAATTTCTACAATAACATAAGTTCTAACATTCAAATTCAAATATAAACACATTCGCCCATCCCTACTCATTAGTTTGCAGCTTTATGGCAGCCCTGAGTATGGTTCATAGGATACTGCTATATGTATGAGCTTGTAGAGGCTCTGAGACTGCTAAGAGTTCTTTTGCCACACTTTGTGCTCAGCTTTTTCCATTTATGTCTAACTTTTTATAGTCTGCACCAATGTTCTTTCTAAGGCCAGTTTTGTGAGTGACCCAGCAGTGAAACAGTTAATAAGGGAACCACATCTTGTAGTCTGCATTGTGTAGTGTTCGCTGATTACACTAATAAACTGTTTCACTGCTGTGCCATTCACAAAACTGGTCTTAAAGGGAACACTGACCTGCACTCACTTATATCTTGAATTATATCACAGAAAGACATTTACTATAACAAAATAGCTGAACCATATAAATTTACATTTGAGCCATTTCAGATTATTTTTAGCACTATTGTATTCTAGACATATCATGCACATTCCTATTCAGGTGAATGCATTTTCTGTATTAATTTGAAAACACAAAATGAGTTTCCCCTTTAATGAATTAATGAATCAAAGCAACCAGGGCCGGCCTTAGGGGAAGGCAAGTGAAGCTGCCGCCTAGGGCCCAGCGCTTAGGGGGGCCCCGCACTGGTGACAACTGTTGCAAGACTTTGTATTTGTTTTTTGTTTTTTTTAATGCTGCCATTATTTTTTTATTTTTTTTTAATGACGGCATTTTGTTTTTCCTGGAAGAGCCCGAGAACTCAGGAGGCGGTTGTAGCATGCAAGGATCTGATTGATTGGAGGTTTATACTATAATTCTCCAATCAATCAGCTCCTTGCATGTTTCAAAAATACACCTCTTTTGTTAAAGGTCCAATTAGCAAAATCACCTTTTTCTTATGTTCAAAAACATTTTAAAAAGATAGAAAGCTTAAATGTGCATGGGTGCATTTCGGTATGAAATAGAAGCATTTTTGCAATTTACTTCCATTAACTAAAATGCTTTTAGTAAAAGTTAATACAGTTTTTCAGCAGCATATGCACATATCCTGTGAGGGCCTGTGAGGTCAAGCTCAGAGAGCTAGTGGTAGTGTGTATTGTGCCTGTAAATATTTAATTTGTGTCATACAAGCCACTGCTGATTCTCTGAGAAGGTGTAGGGCTGAGTACTGGTGCATGGGTCCTCATGGCATATGTGCATATGCCACTGAAAAACAGTAATAATTTTTACTAAAAGCATTTTTGCTAATGAAACTTTATTTAAAAAATGCTTCTATTCAAAAATTGGAATGTACCCATGCACATTTCCATTTTGACCTTTCTATCCCATTAAATTTAAATTGGGGCATGGTTAGGGGCACAGAGACAGGGGGGCCCATTTTGTCATCCTGCCTTGGGCCCCATAATGGCTAGGGCCGGCCCTGAAAGCAACACTATTGAACACTATTCAATAGTGATCCAGCAATGGCCTTGTCAGTTGATTGATTTCTATGTAAGCCAAAAAGCATGTCAGCTTCACCTCTGTTCTGGACAGTCTATACCCAATTAAAAAAACATTAAAGGGACAGTATACACCAATTTTCATATAAATGCATGTAATAGACACAACTATCCTATAATATAAAAGGCAAAGTGTGTTTGTCTGAAGCTGTCATGCACAGTAGAGACTGCACGAGGATACACACACCTGGCCTTCAACAAACTGACCTGGGCTGACTGCTGGCACCTAATCCATGAAGGGGCGGAGCTGACTGGCCGTGAAGGGGTGGAGCTGTGTTGTGAAGGGCGGGGCTGGGTGTGAATGGGCGGAGTCTGAGCATGACAGGGGCAGAGCCGGGCCGGAGCTGCCATGGCTGTCTGAGTGTCTGCATGAGAGAGAAAGATAGCGGCACAAGAGGGGAGATATAGAGCAAAAGAGGGGGAGAGAGAGAGCAAGCAAAATAGAGGGGTGAGAGAGAGCAAAATAGAGGGGTGAGAGAGAGTAAAAGAGGGGTGAGAGAGAGCAAAATACAGGGGCGGGAGAGAGCAAAAGAGAGGGGGGGGAGAGAGCGAGCAAAAGAGGGGGAGAGAGAGAGCAAAAGAGGGGGAGAGAGTGCAAAAGAGGGGGAGAGAGAGCGAGCAAAAGAGAGGGGGAGACGGAGAGAGCAAAAGAGAGGGGGGAGACAGAGAGAGAGAGCAAAAGAGAGGGGGGTGAGAGAGATCAAAAGAGAGGGGTGTGAGAGAGATCAAAAGAGAGGGGGGTGAGAGAGATCAAAAGAGAGGGGGGAGATAAAGAGAGCAAAAAAGAGGGGGAGATAAAGAGAGCAAAAGAGAGAGGGAGAGATAGAGCGAAAAAGAGAGGGGGGAGAGAGAGTGCAAAAGAGAGGGGGAGAGAGACCAAAAGAGAGGGAAGAGAGAGCAAAAGAGAGGGGGGAGAGCGCAAGCAAAAGAGAGGGGAGAGAGCGGGCAAAAGAGAAGGTGAGAGAGAGAGTGCAAAAGAGAGGGGGAGAGAGAGAGCAAAGGAGAGGAGAGAGCGCAAAAGAGAGGGGGAGAGAGAGAGCAAAATAGAGGGGGAGAGAGCAAAAGGGAGGGTGAGAGAGAGCAAAAGAGAGGGTGAGAGAGAGAGCAAAATAGAGGGGAGAGAGAAAGCAAAAGAGAGGGTGAGAAAGAGAGAGCAAAAGAGGCGGAGAGAGAGCAAAAGAGAGGGTGAAAGAGAGAGAGCAAAATAGAGGGGGGAGAGAGAGCAAAAGAGATGGGGAGAAAGAGCAAAAGAGAGAGGTGAGAGAGAGCGCAAAATAGAGGGGGGAGAGAGCAAAAGAGAGGGTGGAGAGAGAGAGCAAAAGAGAGGGGGAGAGAGAGCAAAAGAGAGGGGAGAGAGTGCAAAAGAGAGGGAGAGGGGGGAGAGAGACCAAAAGAGAGGGAGTAAAGAGTGCAAAAGAGAGGGGGGAGAGAGAGCAAAACAGAGGGGGGAGAGAGAGCAAAAGAGAGGGGGGAGAGAGAGCAAAAGAGAGGGGGGAGAGAGAGCAAAACAGAGGGGGGAGAGAGAGAGCAAGCAAAAGAGAGGGTGAGAGAGCGGGCGAAAGAGAAGGTGAGAGAGAGAGTGCAAAAGAGAGGGGGAGAGAGAGAGAGCAAAAGAGAGGAGAGAGAGCGCAAAAGAGAGGGGGGGGAGAGAGAGAGCAAAAGAGAGGGAGAGAAAGGGGGAGAAAGAGCAAAAGAGAGGGGGAGAAAAAGCAAATGAGAGAGGGAGAAAGAGTAAAAGAGAGAGGTGAGAGAGAGGGTGGAGATAGAGAGCAAAAGAGAGGGGGAGAGAGAGAGCGCAAAATAGAGGAGAGAGAGCGCAAAAGAGAGGGGGTGAGAGAGAGCAAAAGAGAGGGGGAGAAAGAGTAAAAGAAAGAGGTGAGAGAGAACAAAAGAGAGGGTGGAGATAGAGAGCAAAAGAGAGGGGAGAGAGCGCAAAAGAGAGGGGGAGAGAGAGAGCAAAAGAGAGGGGAGAGAGAGAGCAAAATAAAGGGGGGGAGAGAGCAAGGGGTGGGACCGCTGTACTGCAAAAAATGACCCAGGTACACGGGCTTTAGGACTAGTAAAAAATAATATGCAAAGATACTTTTGTAAAAATCCAGTATAAAACTGTTTAAAAACTTACTTAGAAGCTCCCAGTTTAGTTCTGTTAAAAAGGTAGCTGGAACACCCACTGTGAGTGGGAAATAGCAGACCCCCCTCCCCCTTCCTCTGCATATGAAAAGATCCTTTACACAAACAGGAGCAAGCTGGAGTAGGTATACATCAGTATTCTCCTAAAACTTTGGGCCTTGGTTAGGAGTCTGAAAATCAGAGCATGTTATTTAAAAATAAGCAAAACTATACATTTTAAAAAAAACAACAACCTATATGGACTATATGAATGGATTATCTACAAAACATTTATGCAAAGAAAAATAGAGTGTATAATGTCCCTTAAAAAAACTTTATGGCGGAGCCTGGATGAGCATGGTGGCAGACATGTAAAGTGTGAGCTCCTGCTGTAGTTTCAAGAGAAAGTGGGTTTATAACGCTCAAAAGCTTGCAGGTCTGTTATAGGACATTAAATACCCTTTACAATAGCAGACAGCAACCAAAAATGTGATTGCAAAACTGCAGATAAAGGAATTCAAGCTGGAAAAAGATCTTACAAGCTGCAGGGAAACAAGAAAATGGAGCTACTCAGAAATGGAGACAGAAAAACCGTCTCAGCTTCAACAACATAACAACAAGTGACCTGATATATCTCCACTAGAAGTCTGGTAAGCCTATAAACAATATACATGCTTAAGGATGATAAGACTATAAGAGTTATAAAACTTTATATAGCCATGTGGGAATAAACAAAGATGGCCATCGGACAGGACTCCTAGCTAGCTGCTGAATACAACACAATGCTTAACAATCTATTTTAAACAGTGCAAAGGAAAATCGATACACAAATAAACCAAGGGGGTTTTAGCACTACATATAGTGATATTTAAGACTGGGGGAAATAAATACTAAGATAAAGCAAGTGTGAAGAAGTCAGTTCATAATCTTAACACAGCAGAGAAAAAAACAGTGACAGTTTGCACTTCTTTCTCCCTCATAACTCTTACCAGGCTACAATATAAGCTAAAGGCAACAGAGATTACAACAGGTCTATGTATGAACTTTAAAAAAAAAGAAAAAAGCTACAGCATTTATATTTTAATGAAGATACAGTTTGAGATAGCAGCTGCATTTGCCCTCATTAACTAAAATCTGCTATCTGCATATCTGCATTGTTTGAATACTGTTGACTCTGCATTAACATACAAAAGCAAAAGCAGCACAGTTTCTCTAACACTGGCAGTATTCATTGCAACATGGCAACTAAAAGACAAAATAAATTAACTACACCAGGTAAATCTGCTGCAGCAAATCTTTTCTTCAAATCATCTAAAAGTGATAAAATAAAGGAAATGGAGCCTAACACACAAGATGAGGAGTTAGAACATGAACTGGAACCTCAGCAACATGATGATGACATTCCTGCTACTAAAGGGGACTTAAGGAACCTAGTCTCCAAAAAAGATATCAATGCAAACTTTAATAAGATGTGGGAAAAAATGGATTCATTTCAAGATACAATAATAAGCAGTCTTGCAGAAATTAAACAAGATATATTGGAGCTTGGAACAAGAGTGGAAACACTAGAAGAAAAGGATGAATCCATAGAAGAAGACATCACTAACATTACACATCAACTGACAGATCAACAACAGGATATAGAAGATATTCTTGAAAAGATGGAAGACTTAGAAAATAGAAGGAGGAGGTGCAACATACGCCTAAAGGGTGTTCCAGAAACAATAACTGCAACAGAATTAAATGAGTATTTAAAACATTTATTTCAAGCCATCACAGGGACATCTGAAGAAGGAAAATTTCAATTGGAAAGAGCTCATAGAGCTCTAAGAGCGAAACCAAAGGAGGGGAACCTCCAAGAGATATAATATCTAAATTATCCCGCTTTCAAGAAAAGGAGGAGATAATGGCAGCAGCTAGGAAGAATCCGACTTTTAAATTCAAAGGATCTGTAATACAATTCTACCAAGACGTATGTCTCAGAACCTTACAGAAATGCTCAGCACTACGTCCCCTAACACTATTGCTACAGAAGAATCAAATAGATTCCCCTTCGCGCTTCATATATTTCAGGATGGTAAAACAACCACGGTGAAAGTCAAAGAAGATATCTCAGAGGCCTGCCAATTTCTCAAATTAGAATGTCCAGAAATGCGGGAAAGTCAGCAAGACACCAGAAGAAGACCATGTGGACAACAACAAAGCATCTCTCAAACAGAGAAGTGGTCTAAAGTTCCAAAGAAGAAACAAAGACCCTGAACCATGGAGTAGACAGTGGCCGAGGCTAGGATTTTTTCTTTGCCTTCTTTAGGCGCATCTTTAGAAGAGTGCTACTCCCTGATCTCTTGCACTATACCCTACATACGTCCCTCATCATTTTGGCAGAGGATACTTGTCACAAATATCTCAGGATTCAGCTGCTAAGGAGTTAATTCTGTGTAGCTTGCACTCAAAACAGTTATTTGTTTTCAAGAAGAATTGTGTTTGTATTTTCTTTGAAGTGCCAGAACCCCCTAAATAGCCACCAAATGTTAGTGTGTATGCATTGGGTCATAAAGTCACTGAAACTCTTAGTCACAGAGATACACAGGATAAAGTTTATGGCTTAAGCTGTCAATAGAATGCCTGATGCAAAACAGGCTCTTCATTACAAAAACTGACCAGGTCACTGACAGGACATTGGTATATTATGTACATATGTGGGTTAAAGCTGTTATAACCTAAAGGCAGGTAAATATGACAACCTATGGCATATTTGATATCAAACCGGTTCTCCCAATAAAACTAAGAGGTTCTAAATATGTAAATATAGAAATTTCTTACCTAGCAGGAATGATAATGGGTTGTATAAATTCAGGCAAGAAATTAGTCTATTGAAGGTTGTAAAGACAGGGGGGTTTCTTAGCCCGCCCAGGAGGGTGTGGTTAAGCAACCTAATCTCTGAAAAGTAGGGTTTAAGAATCTTATTTTTTAACAATAAGATTGTCATTCTTACAAGGGGAGCTGCTGTACAGAAGTAAGGAGCCATCATTTTCATGCCAGCCCCTGGCGCAGATCTTGAAGACTAGGAAAGTATTCAATTCTGTTTTTCTCCTTTTTATTTTAAAATACTGTTTGCGTGTGTAATTTTATTTGTAACAACTTTTTATTATTAATGCATTGTGCATAATATTTTTGGCATAATAAATAATTCCTTTATTAAGTTTGGCCTTTGTCTAATAATTGAACCACTTTACTGAAAGAGACTGGAATATTAGAACTGTATAATTTTAGGTTATTTTCTGCTAAATTGTATTTCTAGAGTTAATGTGTAAAGTCTGGGGTTTTCCTTAAGATTTTCCCTTTAATAAATTTTAAGTGGTGGCATCATTTGAGCTAAAGGTGACAGAAAAGGGGGCTGAAAACCCTTTCTGTGCCAAATAAGTGACTGGTGCAGGGTTGGATAACCTTGGTTCGTCACAATACTGGATACAGATGAGTATACAAATGTCAATATACAAAACTAACTTTGCTTGGGATATATCGATGAACATAAAGATGTAAATTCCATGTTATATATAGCCGTTATTTACTTGTGATGGAGGGTAAGCAGATTAAGTCCAATATTCACATAAGATCTGGGCAATATCTTTGCCGTATGCCACTATAACCTGTGCCTTAGACCATATATATACTTCCCACTTTCAATAAATTTAAGTTGTTAGTAACTCTATATTTTAAGAAGCTACTATGCCGACATTGTGGTTAGAACTATGCAAATATGCTATAGGGAAAAACAATGTTATAAGATAGAAATGTTTATTGTTGTTTATTTTTTGTTTATTTCAATTTATTTTATGTACCGTCGAACAGGTGAGACGAAAGTTTCTCCATCAGGAAAAGTTATACAGGAGAGCAGAGAATTTCACAACATTGTAAGTGAAGATATTGATCAGCTACAGGTAGAGAAGGGGAGGGGAAAAGACTCATGACTCCCAAGATAAGAATAATCTCACATAATGTAAGAGGGTTAAATACGGATAATAAAAGAAAAACAGCAATTACACAGTATCACAACTTAAATGCTAATATTATATTCTTGCAAGAAACCCACTTTACAAATAATAATACCCAAATATTGGAGTAGATATTTCACGCAACAATACCACTCCACAACTGACAAAAAAAAGAGAGGAGTGTCAATACTTATACATGATGCACTTAACTTTATCAAAGAAGAGTTGCTGGCAGATAAAGAGGGCAGGTATCTTATAGTGAGAGGACGTATGCAAGACACCTCGCTTACACTTTGCAATATATACGCACCCAATGAACAACAGCACGACTTTTTTCACCACTTGTCACATCTACTGACACAATGGTCACAATCGAAAATCATATTAGCCGGAGACTTTAATATTAATCTGAAAACGCACAAAGCAGATCCACCTCACAAACTCACTAATAAAAAAACCAGACACAATTCCATCTCTAAAAATATTAAGAATATCTTAGAAACTCATAATGTGATAGATACCTGGGTAACATTATATGAGCAGACGAATGACCATACTTACTACTCCCCAGCACACAAAATCTATACCAAATTAGATTATATATTTATTAGTCAAATTCTACTCCCCAGTTTACACAGTTCCACAATTCATGCATGTGTCTGGTCAGACCATTCTATTATCCAGATACAATTAGAGGGACTTGTCAATGTGAATAGACAAAGGTCATGGACTTATGATCCAAATTTATCGAAAAAACCTGAATTATATGACAAAATTATGCATAACTTGACAGAATACTGGAAGATAAACACAACCCCGGAGACCACTCCAACGATCACGTGGGCTGCCCACAAACCATTCATAAGAGGTTTATTGATAAAGGAAAAAGCTCTATACACAAAAAAAATTAAGGCTCACATAGAGATACTTCAATAGGAAATAAAAGCGCTTGAAATCCAATATAGAAGCACACTAACCTCAGATATTTTCAATAAACTAACACATAAGCGACAAACACTAGCTAAGATTTTAAATGAGAACTCCCTCAAAGCTATGCATAAGTTGAAAGCACATTACTTCATATATGCTAATAAGAAAGACAGATTTCTAGCTCATAAACTAAGGGAAAGGACTAAAAATCTAACTATACAACAACTACAAAAAGCAGACGGGACGCTAACATCTCACCCTCAAGATATTCTCAGGTGAATATTATAAAGTATTTAAAAAATGTCTGATCCCCCACTTGCACAAGTTCTGCAATGACATCAAGCAGGGTACCCATATCCCACAGGACATATTGCAGGCCAAAATAGTGGCTATACCCAAACCAGGAAGGAATCCCAAAAAATACCAAAACTATAGGCCGATCTCATTGACTAACCAAGATTTAAAAATTTTTACAAAAATGTTAGCAAATAGACTCAAATTATATCTACCCTCATTGATACATCCCGACCAGGTAGGATTCATAAAAGAAAGGGAAGCCCCAGATAATGGGAGATGAACGGTGTCTCTGGTGGAGTACTTGGTGGGGACAAAAACGCCTTCTCTGCTCCTATCTCTGGATGCAGAGAAGGCGTTTGATAGGGTCGACTGGGAATATATGTTTGAGACACTAACATTCATGGTTTTCAGAGGAAAATTTTAGACGGCTATTAAAAACCTGTATTCAGAACCGACAGCAACTTAGAGCAACGGGCCATCAATCTAGGCCAATGAAAATATTAAATAAGACACGTCAGGGCTGCCCGCTATCACCTGTATTATTTGCACTAAGTATAGAACCTTTAGCAGCCTCTATCAGGGGAGCAAAAGACATTACCGGAGTAAAAATCATCAAAGAAGAATATAAACTCACCTTATTTGCAGATGACATTTTGCTTACATTGACGAGACCTTTAAGATCACTTCCTCATCTATATCAAGTCATTGATGAATTTTCAAAAATCTCAGGCTTCAAAATAAATTCAGATAAGTGTGAGGCTATACAGCGGACATTACCACTACATACTTGTAAGTTGATAGAAGCGAATTTTGACTTTAAGTGGGCTCAAAAATCTATCAAATACTTAGGAGTTAACATAACAAACACACCAGAGGGACTCTATAAGGCAAACTATACTGAGATCTTTAAGACCGTAAGAAAGGATTTGGGTAGATGGAGGAGGGGGTGTTTCTCCTGGTATGGCCGATTATCAATTATAAAGATGAATATTCTACCGAGAATATTATATCTCTTCAGAGCATTTCCAATTAAAGTACCACAAAGAGAGCTAGCAGATCTCCAGATGGACCTAATTAGGTTCCTACGAGGATCCAAAACAGCTAGAATAGCCTCCCAACTATTAAAACAACACAAACAGCTTGGGGGAGTGGGGGTGCCTAATCTGTTAAACTACTATCAGGCAGCTAGGTTATCACAAATTACACTGATAAGCAAAAATTGTCGAGAAATAACCTGGACTAGACTAGAGGCAGACTTAGCTGGGGTGAATGATCCAGCAAAGATTGTATGGAACACCTCAAACACAACAAACAAAACACTATACAAACTCAAGGTGACAGAGGAGTCCAAACATATTTGGAAATACCTCACATCTTCTCTAGGCCTCATACCCAAGGGTACTAAGATAATACCATTGGGCGCTATACTTCCTGCAGAATTTCAAACACTAATAAGTAAGTGGGAAATTAGGGCCTCTACAGAGTCGCAGACTTTTTAGATAAAGGTAAAATGCTCACATACACCCAACTGAAAGATAAGCTTCAGCCGGACACCTTACATTGGTTCCTATACCTTCAGATATCCACCGCAATATACAAATACAGACAACACAAACCATTAAACCCATACACTACAACAGAACACATTATTGCAACCCCAGGTAGAAATAAAAAACTAATATCACAACTGTACTTGGCAATACAAGATGCAAAAAAAGGCTCCAAATTGACGCTTCATGAGAACTGGGAAAGAGACTTAGGTGAAACATATGATGGTGACAGATGGACACAAATACTTTCTAAGATTAGCAAGGGGCTGATATGCGCAGACCTTATCGAATACTCTATTAAAAATCCTACAGGTGGTATCTTACACCCATAAGAACTGCACATTATACATTGCAGAACAGTAGACTCTGTTACAGAGGCTGTGCAGAAATTGGAAATTATATGCATATGTGGTGAGAATGTGGGGAGATAAAACAAATTTCGAACAAACTATCTAAATTGATAAGTATCCTATTAGATAAATCTATGACGCTAACCGCGGAGCAGGCCCTCTTGCATGTCTCAGATGAATCCTTAAACTTAGCTACCAATATATTCATAAATATACTTTGTACAACCACAAGGATATGTATAGCCAAACACTGGAGAACAGGTTCACTAACATGGTCAGAAGTGATTAACAGGCAAGATAATATATATATGCTATGTCAGAATCTGCCTCTTGGTTGCAGGATAACACGACACATTTCCAAAAGATTTGGGTCCACTGGATCATGAACAGAGATAGAAGTGAGATAAGGGAGATTTAAATCTTTCAAGAGTTATAGCACAATAGGGGATCTCTCCTAAACTTATTGCCACTAAGTCTTTTATGGGGAACTTATATACATCTTAGATACAATTTGATGGTTCTCTCTCTGCTCGATGGGAAAGGTTATACAGTTATGAGTTTATTGTTTTACAGTTACAAAAGTTTATGTTTAATGTTTATAATTATTAAAATAAAAGGAAAACACATTAGAAAAGGGAGGGGAAGGAAGACTATGGATAATTTTGTTCCTACTTCGGGAAAATAAACAGGACCTCATATATTTCCTACGCCTGTAGGCAACCTCAGTGGGTGGGAGCTTTTCCTAGGACTCTATGGACTATCAGAGACAGAGATTTCAATAATGATGGAGATACATTGGAAAAGCCAGATGGATATACAAATTGCTGAGAGAGGTTGTTTCAACCTCCAACTCTCTCTCACGTTGTTTGAGACAGATATATGGAATTATAAAACTTTATCGAACATGATAAGAGGTCTTGAGAATGTAACAATAAATATAAATATATGTTTATCTGAACTAGGAGCATGATGTTTTAGATATAATGGCCTCTAGTTATCAACGTGTCTACTTACCTGCCTTCGCCGGCCCAATACGCTCGCCTAAGCTTGCCTCACATCGCCGCCACGGACCGGAAAACGTTCGCCAAAGTTATCCAAAAAGCTGTCAAAAAGCCGTGCACCAAGTACGGGGTGATGAGCAGCGGACTGTGATAGTTATCACTCATCCGATCTCGCTGCTCTTCGGCTTTTTTACAGCTTTTTTGATAAGCTGTCACTAAGCACCCACACTAAACTACACTGTTCTACCCCCTATACCGGCGCCCCCCGCAACTAAATAAAGTTATTAACCCCTAAACCGCCACTCCTAGACCCCGCTGCAACTATAATAAATGTATTAACCCCTAAACCGCCGCTCCCGGACCCTGCCGCCACCTACATAATACCTATTAACCCCTATCCTGCCCCCCCTATACCGCTGCCACCTATAATAAATTTATTAACCCCTATCCTGCGGATCCCGTACCCCGCCGCAACTAAATAAATTGTTTAACCCCTAAACCGCCGCTCCCGGACCCCGCCGCCACCTATATTAAACTTATTAACCCCTAATCTGCCCCCCCCTACACCGTTGCCACCTATAATAAATTTATCAACCCCTATCCTGCCCCCCTATACCGCCGCAACCTATAATAAAATTATTAACCCCTAAACCTAAGTCCAACCCTAACCCTAACACCCCCCTAACTTAAATATTAATTAAATAAATGTAAATAAATTTACTATTATTAACTAAATTATTCCTAGTTAAAACTAAATACTTACCTATAAAATAAACCCTAATATAGCTACAATGTAATTAATAATTATATTGTAGCTATTTTAGGATTTATTTTTATTTTACAGGCAAATTTTAATTTATTTTAACTAGGTAGAATAGCTATTAAATAGTTATTAACTATTTAATAGCTACCTAGATAAAATAAAGTCAAATTTACCTGTAAAATAAAAACTAACCTAAGTTACAATTACACCTAACACTACACTATCATTAAATTAATTAACTACAAATACCTACAATTAAATAAACTAACGAAAGTACAAAAAATAAAAAAACTAAGTTACAAAAAATAAAAAAATATTACAAGATTTTTAATCTAATTACACCTAATCTAAGCCCCCTAATAAAATAACAAAGCCCCCCAAAATAAAAAAATGCCCTACCCTATTCTAAATTACAAAAGTTAACAGCTCTATTAAATTACCAGCCCTTAAAAGGGCCTTTTGCGGGGCATGCCCCAAAGTAATCAGCTCTTTTGCATTTTAAAAAAATACAACCCCCCCAACATTAAAACCCACCACCCACATACTCCTACTCTAACCCACCCAAACCCCCCTTAAAGGTCTTCCATCCGATAGAAGTCTTCATCCATGCGGCGTCTTCAATCTTCATCCATCCGGAGCGGAGCCTTCTTCAAACGAGCCGACGCGGAGCCATCCTCTTCCAACGACGTCTACCAAACTAATGGATATTCCTTTAAGTGACGTCATCCAAGATGGCGTCCCTCGAATTCTGATTGGCTGATAGGATTCTATCAGCCAATCGGAATTAAGGTAGGAAAAATCTGATTGGCTGATGCAATCAGCCAATCAGATTGAAGTTCAATCCAATTGGCTGATCCAATCAGCCAATCAGATTGAGCTCGCATTCTATTGGCTGATCGGATTGAACTTGAATCTGATTGGCTGATTGCATCAGCCAATCAGATTTTTCCTATCTTAATTCCGATTGGCTGATAAAATCCTATCAGCCAATCAGAATTCGAGGGACGCCATCTTGGATGACGTCACTTAACGGAATAGCCATTCGTTGGGTAGGCGTCGTTGGAAGAGGATGGCTCCGCGTCGGCTCGTTTGAAGAAGGCTCCGCTCCGGATGGATGAAGATTGAAGACGCCGCATAGATGAAGACTTCTATCGGATGGAAGACCTCTTCAGCGCCCCTTGGATGATGACTTCGGCCGCTGCGGATGTCCTCTTCTGTTCCATCGGTGGTCGGCTGGCTGAAGACGACTCAAGGTAGGGAGATCTTCAGGGGGTTAGTGTTAGGTTTTTTAAGGGGGGTTTGGGTGGGTTAGAGTAGGGGTATGTGGGTGGTGGGTTTTAATGTTGGGGGGGGTTGTATTTTTTTTAAATGCAAAAGAGCTGATTAATTTGGGGCATGCCCCGCAAAAGGCCCTTTTAAGGGCTGGTAAGGTAATAGAGCTGTTAACTTTTGTAATTTAGAATAGGGTAGGGCATTTTTTTATTTTGGGAGGCTTTGTTATTTTATTAGGGGGCTTAGATTAGGTGTAATTAGATTAAAAATCTTGCAATATTTTTTTATTTTTTGTAACTTAGTTTTTTTTATTTTTTGTACTTTAGTTAGTTTATTTAATTGTATTTAATTGTAGCTACTTGTAGTTAATTAATTTAATTTATTTAATGATAGTGTAGTGTTAGGTTTAATTGTAACTTAGGTTAGGATTTATTTTACAGGTAAATTTGTATTTCTTTTAGCTAGGTAGTTATTAAATAGTTAGGGTTTCAATTATAATAAATTGAAATTTGCCTGTAAAATAAAAATAAATCCTAAAATAGGTACAATATAATTATTAGTTAGATTGTAGCTATATTAGGGTTTATTTTAAAGGTAAGTATTTAGTTTTAAATAGGATTAATTTAGTTAATAAGAATAATATTTATTTAGATGTATTTAATTAATATTTAAGTTAGGGGGGTGTTAGGGTTAGGGTTAGACTTAGGTTTAGGGGTTAATAATTTTATTATAGTGGCGGCGGTGTAGGGGGGGCAGGATAGGGGTTAATAAATTTATTATAGGTGGCGGCGGTGTAGGGGGGGCAGGATAGGGGTTAATAGGTATTATGTAGGTGGCGGCGGGGTCCTGGAGCGGCGGTTTAGGGGTTAACATATTTATTATAGTTGCAGCGGGGTCCTAGAGCGGCGGTTTAGGGGTTAACATATTTATTTTAGTTGCAGCTGGGTCCGGGAGCAGCGATTTAGGGGTTAACATATGTATTATAGTTGCGGTGGGCTCCGGGAGCGGCGGTTTAGGGGTTAATAAGTTTATTAGAGTGGCGGTGGGCTCCGGAAGCGGCGGTTTAGGGGGTAATACATTTATTTAGTTGCGGCGGTGTAGGGGGGGGGGCAGATTAGGGGTGTTTAGACTCGGGGTACATGTTAGGGTGTTAGGTGTACACACTTCCCATAGGAATCAACGGGATGTCGGGCAGCAGCGAACATGAGCTTTCTGCTATGGTCAGACTCCCATTGATTCCTATGGGATCCGCCACCTCCAGGACGGCGGATTGAAAACCAGGTACGCTGGCCCGGAATAGTGGTGAGCGTACCTGGTAGTAGTTTGATAACTACCAAAAGTAGTCAGATTGTGCCGAACTTGCGTTCAGAACATCTGAAGTGACGTAAGAATCGATCTGTGTCGGACTGAGTCCGGCGGATCGAAGCTTACGTCACTAAATTCTACTTTTGCCGGGCTGTAGTGCTTGATAACTAAGGCGAATCAGCCTCGCCACAAATACGCTGCGGAATTCCAGCGTATTTGAGTTTGACGGCTTGATAACTAGAGGCCAATGTCTCTTATCTTCCTTTCTAACAATAAAGATTATTTCAACTAAAAAAACCTTTATTTGAACTGCTGCTGGTTTGTAGCACTAGCTACTATTTTAACTGTATTTAAAGGGGGAAACCCCAAAATTTTCTTTCATGATTTGGATAGAACATACAATTATAAACAACTTTCCAATTTACTCCTGTAATCAAATTTGCTTCATTCACTTGTTATCTTTTGCTGAAGCAGCAGCATTGCACTACTGGCAGCTAGATGAACATATCTAGTTAACCAATCGCAATAAACAGATGTGTGCAGGCACCAATCAGCATCTAGCTACCACTAGTGTAGGATATGTGTGTATTCATTTTTAACAAGGATTACCAAGAGAATGAGGCACATTTCAAAATAGAAGTGAATTTAAAAGTGTCTTAAAGGGACCGTCTACACCAGAATTGTTATTGTTTTAAAAGAAAGATAATCCCTTTATTACCCATACCCTATTTTTGCATTACCAACACAGTTATTCTAATACACATTTTACCTCTGTGATTATCTTGTATCTAAGCCTTTGCAAACGGCCCCCTTATTTCAGTTCTTTTGACAGACTTGCACATTAGCCAATCAGTGCT
Organism: Bombina bombina; assembly: GCF_027579735.1. Classification (NCBI taxonomy): domain Eukaryota; kingdom Metazoa; phylum Chordata; class Amphibia; order Anura; family Bombinatoridae; genus Bombina; species Bombina bombina. The sequence goes on along the minus strand of NC_069501.1, from coordinate 756,136,842 downwards.
TACTCCTAGGTAACTCCACGTGCGTGTTATCTATATGACACACATGAACTAACAGCCTCTAGTGGTAAAAAACATCAAAATGCATTCATTAAGGGGCGGGCCTTCAAGGTCTAAGAAATTTGCATATGAACCTCCTAAATTTAGCTTTCAACTAAGAATACCAAGAGAACAAAGCAAAATTGGTGATAAAAGTAAATTGGAAAGTTGTTTAAAATTACATGCCCTATCTGAATCATGAAAGTTTATTTTGGACTAGACTGTCCCTTTTAAATGACATGCTCTATCTGAATCATGCAAGTTTAATTTTGACTTTTCTATCCCTTTAAGTTTAAGTTAATGTACAGATGCTTCATTTCTGCCCTAACGATTTTGCCATAGGAAATAAGAGGACATATAATAATGAACAAATAATGTCACAGTTTGGATGAACAGAACAACCCATTAACTAATCTTGGACTAAACAATAGAAAATCTTTTCCTGTTACAAACATTTTTAATCAAATGTTGTTTATAATATGTTGGAGCTTCTTACTGTTCAAAAAGAGGTGCTATCATTTGCGTACAAGCGATATTAGGTTTTCGCAGCCTTTTGTGAACAAATTAAATTCTGCTCATATTACAAGTTGAAAGTAAATGCGAACGCATGAGTGCAATCGTGATTTACGCTACAATGATTACTGCGACCTGAGAGCTCTGGTTTACTGTAACACTAGAAAAAAAGTTGCACAAACAGATCAAAAATACATTTAAAAGTGCAGTGACACTATCTTATAAAAATTATTATTTAAAAAATTGCATTAAAAAGTTATATAGGCTCAAAGATATGAGGTCTCAGGTGTTAGAAAACAAAAAAAACTACAAAGGGCTTTAACATATATATATATATATATATATATATACTGTATATATATACATACAAATGAGGAAAAAAGAGAGCACGCTGAGTCTTTAGAGTATATCCATCAATTTATTTGGATACAGGTTTTGTGAGCCAGGTAAACTCTTTATCTGACGCGTTTCGCGCATGCATACATGCGCTTCATCAGAGATATACATACATACACATGTCTAAATATGTATATGTATGTATTAGAGATGTGCATTAATTTTCGGATGAATGCACATTCGTATCAAAAATCTGATTTTCGTTTTCAGAAACAAATATCCGAATAAATGCACCAGAAAAATTTAAAGAAAATGAAAAAACACTGACGAAATTTGGCAGTATTTGTTTCCTTTAAATTAATTTTAAAGGCTTAATACTTACCTTAATGCTCTCTGGAGTACGCGCTAGCCCAATCCTCTTCTTACCAGGTCCCTGGCTGCGCTAAAAAGAGAACTCACTCACGGCACCCAGGACCTGCACTAAGGGAAGGTCTTTTGAGAAAATGTGATAAACTTTTATTCTCTAGTTAATGATTTTGTTGTAAACCTCTACTCTACAAATGTTAACTCAGTGCAGAGAATATTAGTGCATAAACAAATAACCGTATAGCTTGTTTAGTGAATGATCCTTTCTTTTGCTGAGTTTGCTAATGTAGGTTTTTTTGTGTTTCTAATACACAATTCACATGCACTTTTTTCACTAAGAGACTCATTAAAAGCATATTAAAAATATGGATGCTCTGATACCTTTGTAAATGCAGCTTCAACCAGATTCACCTTCAAGCTGACTAAGCTGCTGGCATTTGGGTATTTCTGTTAAACCTTCACAATACATGCTATAGTCTTCAGCTTAGAGCTGTCAGAGGCTTTTATTAACCTAATATGTTTTTCCTACACACAGTTATTGTAAGGAACACATCTAATCACACAGACAGAAATGTTTATTATACTTTCAATTAATTAACAGCATTATACAAAGGTCTCATCAGCTGATAACCAGAACAAGGAAAGTAAAATCATGAAACCTCTAACATAGAATGTGATATAATCCGTAAAAAATAACAATGTAATGTACAGCGCAGGATTTTTATGGCTTTGATTTCTAAGCCACAAATTGCTGCCGTTTGAGGGCTAGATTTCGAGTGGAGCACTATTTATCACTAGTGCTTGCACGCCAACTGCTCTCGTCTTTGACTTTTTGCGCAGATAGGATATTGAGCGTATTACAAGTTGAAAGTAAATAGTTTTTGCTTGTTCACTAACCCGAAATGCACAAAAAGCCAAAGTTACAATACCGCAACCGCATTAACGTATTCTCCCATAGACTTCAATAGAGCACAAAAAGTGGGAAAAAAACCCTAACACCCAACAAGTCACACAAATCCAATTGCATTTTCTCAAGTGTGCTAACCTGACATGATATATTTTACATTCTAATGTTCTTCACATAGAATATATTCTATATATATATATATATATATATATATATATATATATATATATATATATATATATATATATATAGACACACATATAAATATATATGTGTGTGTGTGCACACTGAGCAAGGAGTCTACGTCTGGTAGCCCCTTTTTCCTGCCAGTATGCAGTTAGGGTTTTTGTTTTTTAAATGGAAAGTCAAGTCAAAATTAAACTTTCATAATTCAGATAGAGCATGCAATTTTAAACATCTTTTAAATTTACTTATATAATCAAATATGCTTTGTTCTCTTGGTATGTCCTTGTTGAAAGCTAAACCAAGGTAAGCTCAAACTGATTTCTAAGCCTTTGAAGGCCGCCTCTTATCACAGTGTATTTTGACAGGTTTTTACAGTTAGACAGTGCTAGTTTATGTTTGTCATATAGATAACATTGTGCTCACTTCTGTGGAGTTACCTAGGAGTCAGCACTGATAGGCTAAAATGGAATGGAAATATTCACCCAGGCACCCAGTTAGAATTAGACACGTCCTTACTCACAGCTGGTATAGCGCTCCCCACCCCCACCTGTAACTATCCTCATAAATCAGCCCCCCCTTTTAACCCCCCTAAGTGGAGTTTAGGGAAATGGTAAAACACGTGTTTATTTTTCAAGGAGAATCTAAATACCAATTTTCACGTCTGTAACATCGTCTGTTTTAAAAAATGATGTTAGATGTTATAAAAAAATGTACCCCCTTTTTCATTCCCCTTAGGGACGTCATTTCCAAAAATCCTTCCTTAGTGGGTGCCTACATCATAAAAACACCGGCGTTGATGAGTCAGTCAGTTAGGACTTCTTCTTTTATATATATATATATATATATATATATATATATATATATATATATATATATATATATATATATATATATATATATATACAGGGAGTGCAGAATTGAAAATGAGTATTTTGACCACATCATCCTCTTTATGCATGTTGTCTTACTCCAAGCTGTATAGGCTTGAAAGCCTACTACCAATTAAGCATATTAGGTGATGTGCATCTCTGTAATGAGAAGGGGTGTGGTCTAATGACATCAACACCCTATATCAGGTGTGCATAATTATTAGGCAACTTCCTTTCCTTTGGCAAAATGGGTCAAAAGAAGGACTTGACAGGCTCAGAAAAGTAAAAAATAGTGAGATATCTTGCAGAGGGATGCAGCACTCTTAAAATTGCAAAGCTTCTGAAGCGTGATCATCGAACAATCAAGCGTTTCATTCAAAATAGTCAACAGGGTCGCAAGAAGCGTGTGGAAAAACCAAGGCGCAAAATAACTGCCCATGAACTGAGAAAAGTCAAGCATGCAGCTGCCAAGATGCCACTTGCCACAAGTTTGGCCATATTTCAGACCTGCAACATCACTGGAGTGCCCAAAAGCACAAGGTGTGCAATACTCAGAGACATGGCCAAGGTAAGAAAGGCTGAAAGACGACCACCACTGAACAAGACACACAAGCTGAAACATCAAGACTGGGCCAAGAAATATCTCAAGACTGATTTTTCTAAGGTTTTATGGACTGATGAAATGAGAGTGAGTCTTGATGGGCCAGATGGATGGGCCCGTGGCTGGATTGGTAAAGGGCAGAGAGCTCCAGTCCGACTCAGACGCCAGCAAGGTGGAGGTGGAGTACTGGTTTGGGCTGGTGTCATCAAAGATGAGCTTGTGGGGCCTTTTCGGTTTGAGGATGGAGTCAAGCTCAAATCCCAGTCCTACTGCCAGTTTCTGGAAGACACCTTCTTCAAGCAGTGGTACAGGAAGAAGTCTGCATCCTTCAAGAAAAACATGATTTTCATGCAGGACAATGCTCCATCACACTCGTCCAAGTACTCCACAGCGTGGCTGGCAAGAAAGTGTATAAAAGAAGAAAATCTAATGACATGGCCTCCTTGTTCACCTGATCTGAACCCCATTGAGAACCTGTGGTCCATCATCAAATGTGAGATTTACAAGGAGGGAAAACAGTACACCTCTCTGAACAGTGTCTGGGAGGCTGTGGTTGCTGCTGCATGCAATGTTGATGGTGAACAGATCAAAACACTGACAGAATCCATGGATGGCAGGCTTTTGAGTGTCCTTGCAAAGAAAGGTGGCTATATTGGTCACTGATTTGTTTTTGTTTTGTTTTTGAATGTCAGAAATGTATATTTGTGAATGTTGAGATGTTATATTGGTTTCACTGGTAAAAATAAATAATTGAAATGGGTATATATTTGTTTTTTGTTAAGTTGCCTAATAATTATGCACAGTAATAGTCACCTGCACACACAGATATCCCCCTAAAAACACCGGCGTTGATGAGTCAGTCAGTTAGGACTTCTTCTTTTATATATATATATATATATATATATATATATATATATATATATATATATATATATATATATACAGGGAGTGCAGAATTGAAAATGAGTATTTTGACCACATCATCCTCTTTATGCATGTTGTCTTACTCCAAGCTGTATAGGCTTGAAAGCCTACTACCAATTAAGCATATTAGGTGATGTGCATCTCTGTAATGAGAAGGGGTGTGGTCTAATGACATCAACACCCTATATCAGGTGTGCATAATTATTAGGCAACTTCCTTTCCTTTGGCAAAATGGGTCAAAAGAAGGACTTGACAGGCTCAGAAAAGTAAAAAATAGTGAGATATCTTGCAGAGGGATGCAGCACTCTTAAAATTGCAAAGCTTCTGAAGCGTGATCATCGAACAATCAAGCGTTTCATTCAAAATAGTCAACAGGGTCGCAAGAAGCGTGTGGAAAAACCAAGGCGCAAAATAACTGCCCATGAACTGAGAAAAGTCAAGCATGCAGCTGCCAAGATGCCACTTGCCACAAGTTTGGCCATATTTCAGACCTGCAACATCACTGGAGTGCCCAAAAGCACAAGGTGTGCAATACTCAGAGACATGGCCAAGGTAAGAAAGGCTGAAAGACGACCACCACTGAACAAGACACACAAGCTGAAACATCAAGACTGGGCCAAGAAATATCTCAAGACTGATTTTTCTAAGGTTTTATGGACTGATGAAATGAGAGTGAGTCTTGATGGGCCAGATGGATGGGCCCGTGGCTGGATTGGTAAAGGGCAGAGAGCTCCAGTCCGACTCAGACGCCAGCAAGGTGGAGGTGGAGTACTGGTTTGGGCTGGTGTCATCAAAGATGAGCTTGTGGGGCCTTTTCGGTTTTTCGGATGGAGTCAAGCTCAAATCCCAGTCCTACTGCCAGTTTCTGGAAGACACCTTCTTCAAGCAGTGGTACAGGAAGAAGTCTGCATCCTTCAAGAAAAACATGATTTTCATGCAGGACAATGCTCCATCACACTCGTCCAAGTACTCCACAGCGTGGCTGGCAAGAAAGTGTATAAAAGAAGAAAATCTAATGACATGGCCTCCTTGTTCACCTGATCTGAACCCCATTGAGAACCTGTGGTCCATCATCAAATGTGAGATTTACAAGGAGGGAAAACAGTACACCTCTCTGAACAGTGTCTGGGAGGCTGTGGTTGCTGCTGCATGCAATGTTGATGGTGAACAGATCAAAACACTGACAGAATCCATGGATTGCAGGCTTTTGAGTGTCCTTGCAAAGAAAGGTGGCTATATTGGTCACTGATTTGTTTTTGTTTTGTTTTTGAATGTCAGAAATGTATATTTGTGAATGTTGAGATGTTATATTGGTTTCACTGGTAAAAATAAATAATTGAAATGGGTATATATTTGTTTTTTGTTAAGTTGCCTAATAATTATGCACAGTAATAGTCACCTGCACACACAGATATCCCCCTAAAAACACCGGCGTTGATGAGTCAGTCAGTTAGGACTTCTTCTTTTATATATATATATATATATATATATATATATATATATATATATATATATATATATATATACAGGGAGTGCAGAATTGAAAATGAGTATTTTGACCACATCATCCTCTTTATGCATGTTGTCTTACTCCAAGCTGTATAGGCTTGAAAGCCTACTACCAATTAAGCATATTAGGTGATGTGCATCTCTGTAATGAGAAGGGGTGTGGTCTAATGACATCAACACCCTATATCAGGTGTGCATAATTATTAGGCAACTTCCTTTCCTTTGGCAAAATGGGTCAAAAGAAGGACTTGACAGGCTCAGAAAAGTAAAAAATAGTGAGATATCTTGCAGAGGGATGCAGCACTCTTAAAATTGCAAAGCTTCTGAAGTGTGATCTCCGAACAATCAAGCGTTTCATTCAAAATAGTCAACAGGGTCGCAAGAAGCGTGTGGAAAAACCAAGGCGCAAAATAACTGCCCATGAACTGAGAAAAGTCAAGCATGCAGCTGCCAAGATGCCACTTGCCACAAGTTTGGCCATATTTCAGAGCTGCAACATCACTGCAGTGCCCAAAAGCACAAGGTGTGCAATACTCAGAGACATGGCCAAGGTAAGAAAGGCTGAAAGACGACCACCATTGAACAAGACACACAAGCTGAAACGTCAAGACTGGGCCAAGAAATATCTCAAGACTGATTTTTCTAAGGTTTTATGGACTGATGAAATGAGAGTGAGTCTTGATGGGCCAGATGGATGGGCCCGTGGCTGGATTGGTAAAGGGCAGAGAGCTCCAGTCCGACTCAGACGCCAGCAAGGTGGAGGTGGAGTACTGGTTTGGGCTGGTGTCATCAAAGATGAGCTTGTGGGGCCTTTTCGGTTTTTCGGATGGAGTCAAGCTCAAATCCCAGTCCTACTGCCAGTTTCTGGAAGACACCTTCTTCAAGCAGTGGTACAGGAAGAAGTCTGCATCCTTCAAGAAAAACATGATTTTCATGCAGGACAATGCTCCATCACACTCGTCCAAGTACTCCACAGCGTGGCTGGCAAGAAAGTGTATAAAAGAAGAAAATCTAATGACATGGCCTCCTTGTTCACCTGATCTGAACCCCATTGAGAACCTGTGGTCCATCATCAAATGTGAGATTTACAAGGAGGGAAAACAGTACACCTCTCTGAACAGTGTCTGGGAGGCTGTGGTTGCTGCTGCATGCAATGTTGATGGTGAACAGATCAAAACACTGACAGAATCCATGGATGGCAGGCTTTTGAGTGTCCTTGCAAAGAAAGGTGGCTATATTGGTCACTGATTTGTTTTTGTTTTGTTTTTGAATGTCAGAAATGTATATTTGTGAATGTTGAGATGTTATATTGGTTTCACTGGTAAAAATAAATAATTGAAATGGGTATATATTTGTTTTTTGTTAAGTTGCCTAATAATTATGCACAGTAATAGTCACCTGCACACACAGATATCCCCCTAAAATAGCTATAACTAAAAACAAACTAAAAACTACTTCCAAAACTATTCAGCTTAGATATTAATGAGTTTTTTGGGTTCATTGAGAACATGGTTGTTGTACAATAATAAAATTAATCCTCAAAAATACAACTTGCCTAATAATTCTGCACTCCCTGTATATATATAGATATATATATATAGATATATAGATAGATAGATAGATAGATAGATAGATAGAAAACTAATATAGCAATAAAGTGAGTTACACTGGGGTTTTTTTTGTTTCCCAGTGCATATACAAGTTATATTTATATATTATATTTATATTTAGACTACACTGTAGTCTATTATGTGTACAATACTAGCTACATTCTCTGCACTATCCCCTTCTCTCTCTCTTTTACCTTTTTTCTCCTTTTCTTTCTCCTCCTCCATTCTCACTTTTTCTATTCACTATCTCTCTGTCTCTACTCTCTTTCTCCGCGCCCTTCTTCCTTCTCTTCTCTCTTTTCATACTCACCTTTATCTCTGTTCATCTTTATTCTATAAGCACTCTCACCCTCTCTTTTCTGTTTTTCTCCACTCTCACCTTCTCTCTCTTAACCTCCCTTCTCTCTCTCTTTCTCCCTTCTTTCTTTTCTCTTTTTCTCTTTAATCTCTTTCTCTCTACTCTATTAACTTTACTGTCCATTCTTTCTCTCCCTTCTTTTCGCTCAATATCTTTCACTATTCTCCTTTCCCCAATTTCCAATCTACCTCACTTCTTGCTCCCTCCGAAATCCAGAGCAATTCATATTCAGATTTCTTTGGTTAATTTTGTAAGTTTTGTGTTGATGGGCCTCATATTTGAGCATTGCCTAAGGTCTCAATAACTCAAGAGCCGCCTCTGTTGCACCTTGTGCTTGACTAGGCACATACTGGCTGTTGCATAGACACCATGCACTTGTTTGCCTGTCAGTCAAACTCTTCTACTATAATAATCACCAATTACGACAGTGTGTGTGGCTGTACAGTCTATGACAGAAATTTGTCTTTAGTTCTCATAAGGTGAATATTTGCAGACAGTGTAACTGTTCAATAGAATTTCAGTTGTGACCTGGTGAACCCAGCACTTAGAGAGAAACAAGACTGATACTTAATAGCTGTCATTTAATAGTGGGGCGGAGACATGTGGTATTGTATGTAAAGTCTGAAATCAGAAACTGATATGACAGTGGGTCACTGAGAAATTCTTTGGTAAAGGCTCAGTTTTGTAATTCTTTAACAGCACAGTAATGATGTTCTTTTGTTATGGAGTTCCTATATCCAGACTTGTTAAAAAAAGGCAGAACTTCAATTGAACATGATTGAAGTGACACAATAGGGTTTATACTATACCAAAAGAAAACCAGAAAAGTGCAATGTACGTGTTTTTGCTGAGTTTTCAAAATTTGAGTCTCTTGTAATCAGAAAACCCAGTTATTACACAATTTAGCAAAGTTGTCTTTTTAACTCTTTGCTTCAAAAATGAATCAAGTATATTGCATTTACAATAGTATTCTTATGTGTCAGTAAACATTCTCATGCTATTATTACATTTACAATGAAGGGCAAGGTTGTTGTTTTTTAAGACTTTAATGTGCCAGAAGTAGACTGGGAGGTACCAGTTACTAAATCAACTAGAAGTATTTACTGGAATCTTTGCAAGGGGAATCTCATGAACAACATGTAAATAAGCTATATTAAATTTGGTACTTACAAACAGTGATATAGTAGCTGAAGTGTCAGTGGGTGAGAACTTAGGTTCTAGTGATCATCAGTGTGTATGGTTTAATATTCAGACAAATGTACCGTGCAACCATACTATAACAAAAGTTTAAGATTTTAGAAAGGCAAATTTTTTTTTTTACATGGAAAAATACCTAAATTATTCTCTATGAGAGATAGCACAGATTACAGGAGTCAAAGAACAATGGGGATATTTTAAGGACGTTATTTTAGATGCAACTAAACTCTGTATTAGGCTTGTTTGTAAAAGTAAAAGAAAATCAATATATGTTTTCAAGAAAAGTAGCACATGCAGTAATAACAAAAGACAGTCAATAAAAAATCCTGTCTCAGAAAAGGATAGAGAAAAGGTTAACCCAACAACAAAAAATGAAAAAGAAGTTAATCAGAAACGCTAAAGCTGATGCAAAAGAGAAAATAGAACAGTCAGTAAAACATGGTGACAAAAGCTTCTTTAGATATATGAGTGAAAAGAGAAAACTAAGGGAGATAGTAAGACTCCCTTAGTAAGACTCAAGACTGATGATGCTAGAGTAGTGGGAGGAAATAAACAAATAGCAAACTGTCTAAATGATTACTTTTGTTCAGTCTTCAAAGCAGATTTTAAAGATAGTGAAATTCTATTACTTCATGTTACTTTAAATGATAATGCAGATCATTCTTCTCTTTTTACATAGGAAGAGATTTGGCTTTATCTAAAATAAGAGTAATTAAGTCTGTGGATCCATATATATTCATCCAAGGATTCTAAGAGAACTTTGATCCGTGTTATCAGATTTATTTATTCAGTCACTGTTAACAGGAGTTGTTGCAAAATACTTGAAAATTACTAATGTAGTCTCTCTTCATATAAAAGGAAGTAGGGAAAATTCTGCTAATTGCATGGAAATTAAAGGAAACTCTTTTAAAGGAAAAACTTGTGCATTACCTTCAGATAAACAACTTAGAAGACAGACTTAGTTGCACAGCTTTTTTTTTACCATGTAACTAAATTAATAGACCAAGGAGGAACCATAGATGTAGTGTATCTATAGTTTAGCAAAGCATTTGATACTGTCCCACACAACATCCTTATTTGCAAAATGTATTGCCTTGGAGTAGATGTCAGGATTATTAAAATGGTAGAATGCTGGCATAAAAATAGAAGGCAGGGGTTTCAATTAATGGAATACTTTCAAATGAGGGTTGAGTTACTAGTGTGGTTCCCTAAGGGCCAGTTTTTGATTCATATGAAGATTTAGGCCATTAATATCTTTATTCTTTAAGGTAATCTTGAAACAGTATTTTTTGGTGTATGTTAATATATGTATTGAAATAGTTCATAGGGAGAATCTATGCTACAACTAAAATGGTACATGGTCTAGGAAATAAAACTTACAAATAAATACTTTGTGACCTTAATACATTTAGCTAATAGGAGAAAAGAGGTGATACAGCTGCATTGCTTCATCAGCAGTACCACCCCCTTAACTTGTAGCTGGTATCCTGATAGGCCAATCCAGCCTTGTCTTGGGCCTGTTTAGTTTAACATAATATGTTCATTAGTGATATTGGAAGTGGGATCCAGATGAAGGTTGTTTGTTTGCTGGTGATACAAAAATTTGTAACAGAGTTGATGTTCCAGGAGGTGTGGATCAAATGAGCAGTGAGATTAAAAAAACTGAGGGACTTGCCACATAAATGGGATCTAAAATTGAATATTACCAAGAGCAAAATTATGCATATAGTATCCAAAAAAACCAAAGGTCAATTATAATCTCAATGGTACATTACATGTAACTAAAGAGGAATGGGACTTGGGAATTATTATTTAATATGATTCAAAATTTGTCAGACAATTCAACAGTGCAACTGGTAAAGCCAGTGGAATACTTGGTTGCATTGGAAGAGGTATTAGTATCAGAAATAGTAAGGTTCTTATGCCACTTTACAGATTGCTAGTTAGGCCTCATCTTGAATATTGTGTTTAGTTCTAGAGACCATGGGGCTGATTTATCATGTCCGCCCAACATCGATAAATGCTGACAACGTATGCAGAGTGTATGCACAAGCATTTAGTGTGAAATGCTTGTGCAAGTCCGCCCCTGCACATAAGCGGCCAATCGGCTGTTAGCAGGGTGTGTCAATCATCCAGATCGTATCCGATCGGGATGATTCCTATCTGCCACCTCAGAGGTGGCAGACGAATTAAGGAGCAGCATCATAAATCGGCCCCCATATATCCAGAAGGATATAAATAAACTAGAAACTGTCCAAAGGAGGCTTCTAAAAGGGTGCATGGTCTAAAAAATGTACAAAGAAAGACTTTATGATCTAAAAATGTAAAGTTTAGATAAGAGAAGGGAAAAAGGTGTCATGATAGAACCCTTCAAATATATATAGGGACTTATTAAAGTGTAAGCTGAACAATCTTAAAGAGACAATCTACACCTTAGTCATCTTAAAGTCTTACCTTAGATTAAGCTGCAAATAGCCTCTTGCACCCCTTATTATATCATGCAGCAGGAATGATAAAAAGAGTATTGTTTCTGCCTACTTTGAAATGTCCGCCAAACTCCATCCACTGACGATGTCATGATCTGAGCTGCATATGGTGTCCAAACACAAAAGCCTAGCTAGCTGGATTCAGCAGACTGTCAATAGTATTTAGCAGAGTGACCAGATGCAACTCAGATTGTGACGTCATCAATTTGGCAGCCATTTCAAAGTGGCCAGAAACAATATTCTTTTTAAAATAACTTTTTTACTGTTCCTGCTGCATGATATAGAAAGGGTGCAGGAAGCTATTTGCAGCTTAATCTAAGGTAAGACTTTAAGATGACTAAGGTGTAGACTGTCCCTTTAAGTTAGAGGGTAGCAGATTCAGGAGAATTTGAGGAAGCAGTTTTTTTACAGAAAGGGTGGTGGATTCATGGAATAATCTTCCAATGTTCTGCACAGAGAAAACCCAGCACTCACTTACAAGCTCTCAGCTAAGATTTAAAAGCAAATGGAAAGGTTAGTTACCGCATCTGGCCAAATGGGACAAGCCCAGGTACCTCGTCAAGGTCCTTTCCAATACCTGGGACCCTAAAACAGCCACACAATGCAAGCTTTCAAATCCAAACAAACTGGGAACAAGGGAAGGGTGCACAGGAATATGTAATCACCCTAGACATATACAAAACACGGAAGGGAACTGCACTCTCATACTGGACCGGGTACACATCCCATGACCCTGCAACATGCTCAGCCCTGGGTGCCTGTGACTCTGGGAACAGCACAGCTTCCTGAGAGCTTGTAAGTGAGTGCTGGGTTTTCTCTGTGTGTTGTATTAATTTGTTTTGTAATTTTCCCTATGGTTCTTTTACCCAGACCTGACTGGGGTTAACTGCCTGTGACTCTGGGAACAGCACAGCTTCCTGTGAGTGCCAGTGGCACCCAGGGCTGAGCATGTTGCAGGGTCATGGGATGTGTACCCGGTCCAGTATGAGAGTGCAGTTCCCTTCTGTGTTTTGTGTGTATATATATATATATATATAAGCATCCAAGAAAAAAAGCACTCACCGGGTCTTTATAGCAATAACAACTTTAATCTGGGAATCTTGGATGCTTGTATTACAATTTTAAAGCACCCCGGGCAGGCTGAACTTCATGATTGTGTTACCGTGAGTGCCTCTACCCCTTTGGATAATATATATATATATATATATATATATATATATATATATATATATATATATATATATACTGTATATATATATATATATATATATATATATATATATATATATATACTGTATGTATATATGTATATATATATATATATATATATATATATATATATATATATATATATACATATGGCTTTTTTTGTGTCCCTTTGCTGTTCTCAAAGTTACTGAGCAGAATATATCAACCAATAATCAATGAGTGCAGCCACCTTTTTTTTTAGTACTGGCACCTTTTCTTTTACAAAAAAAGCACTGTGTATATATATATATATATATATATATATATACATACATAAAATACCATCAGATATATGTAGAAATATGTACTTATGTATAAATAGAACATATTATTGTATGTGCAGAACATTGGCATTCATATTTTTATGTCTGGTTAGCACACATGAGAATATGCAATCAGTTTTTCCCCCACTTTTTTTTCCTCCATTGACTCCTATGGGGGAATAGGTTATTGCTCAATACTGTAAATTTGGCTTTTTGTGCGTGTCAGGTTAGCGCAAGTGTGATACATTTTTACTTTCAATTCGTAATATGACCGCAACCTGACACACGCAAAAAGTTTACTTCTAGCATAATTAGCGCTCTAGCAAAAATGCTAAATAGCGCTCCACTCGTAATATGGCCAAAATGTATAGATATGCTAACAAGCATGGGTGTTTGGAGGGGGGAAATGCCCTCAACGTCAATATTGCATATTATATCTAAGCACATGCAATTCATGTGTACTAGAAGCAACTCTCTCCTGCTGCACAGGTTGTCACTAATATTATTATGTTTAAGGTATTGTATTGGTTTTCTTTTTGATCCCCTGCAGAAAAATCTCTATGGATCCAATGCTAACAACTTCAATAATATGTCACAGCAAAGCAAACAAAATATGTGAAACTCAAACAAAGTTATATTTTATTTAAGATCTTCTGCTGAGAGTGAATCCTTTAATGGTTTGGTGTACATCCTATTTTTTTAAACACTGGATCCCTGCTGATCCTTGTCAGTGCAAGGAGTTTGTTACTGTGTGTTTCTGCATTTGTCATACAGTTTATCTGTTGCTATTTTGGGACTTGCAACACGCACAGAACACAACACACCACTCTCATACAACACAAGACACACTCTCATGCAACATACACACACCACACACACCACTCTCATACAACACAAGACACACTCTCATGCAACATACACACACTACACACACTATCATACATATGTTTATCTTTACAGGTATACAAAAACACTGCTTATGTGACAGATTCCCTTTGGCTCTTACAACACACACACACACCACGCTCTCATACAACACACACCACACAGACTCTCATACAATTCAAACACACAAACACCACACACACTCTCATACTACACACACACACACCACACATACTCTCATACATTACAAGCACACTGCACACACTCTTATACAATACACACATACCCTCATACAATACACACACCACAAACACTCTCATAAAACACACAGCACACCATACCACACACCACACACACTCATACAACACACCAAACACTCTCATACAATGCACTACACACACACTCTCATACAACACACACCGCACACCACTCCCATACAATAAACACACCATTCTCATACAACACACACAACACATTCCACTCTCATACAATACACAATCACTCTCATACAACACACACACACACCACAGGAATTATCAAAAAAAATACCACACACACTATCATACATGTGTTAATCTTAAAGGAACAGTTCACCCAAATAATGTTTTATTTTTAATTGAAAGTAATTTATAATTAACATATGACAGACTGAAACAATAAATACAAATGTTTGCCTTAAAAATTATATTTGTTTTTTACTACGATGAATTTAACAGGTTTGTCTATACCCTTGCTTGCCAAATTAATACGTACGTTTAGCCCTAAGTTTCATCGCTGTTGTGACCCGCCCTCAACATGATGTCACCCAGAAGTGTGAACACAGACGTTTCAGTTCTAGCTCATCTGAAATCTACATTTATTTTGTGCTTATAACTGCAGTAATGATATTGAGCTAAATTATGTCAGGGAAGTAGGGTTGCAAGGTGTCCGGTATTAGACCGGTAATAGTATTTAAAAAAAAAAACACTGTTCATGTGACAGATTCCGTTTGGCTCTTAAAGTGACATTAGACACTTTAAGATAGTAAATAAATAAATATAATAATAATAAAAAATAAAAAAAAATCGTATATATAAAAGTTTATTTTGGCCCTTTTTTCCAGTAATTTAATTCTAAAATTGTGAGCTTTTCAGTTCCTTTACATATGGAAGCGCAGAACTCTAGTCTATTATATTCTACACAGTCATTGACTGCAATCTCTAGTGATCTATTCATAACTGTCCCTAATTGGCCATAGCAGAGAGGGTAACATGGCAGCTCCTATTGTTTTCTAGACATTAAAACATTACACTTATTTTGTCAATATTTAAACAACTAATGAAACTTTAAGAAACACAACTATATGTTATTCTCAGTCTAATCTTTTCTTTAAATAAATCATTCTATCTAGCATGTATTTAGTGTTTAGTACACTGCAGTCAACAGGTTACAGCACTAATATTTTCCAAACATGGGTGCACAGATATAGAAACAAAACATATCTAATTTTAAAATGTACGTCCCTCTGGCTACAGCATGTGATACTAGTTCCACTTGGGATGGTTAAAAATTAGTTTTCACCTTAAGAGACCTCATAAGTGGAAACTCTGCCATAAGATGTCATGTAACTGTGTGTAGCTAGGAGTACTGTATACAAGTGAAGCAGCATCGCACATCACTTGCAATAAAGACAGAACAAACTTTAAGTTATCCAAGAAACCTTCCAAAAGTTCTTCTATTGAATGATCAGCTTACCCAGCTGCCCAGTGGTTTATCTGTCCCTTTCTTCTGGCACAGATGGATGCTTGCTCCCCCAACCCCATCATCGCCCACTTAAGATCCTGAAACCTTTACCGCCTCTCAGAGCAAACACTGTTTTAAGCTGACAAAACCACATCCACCCAAAACATAACAAAATCTCTGCCCCTTTTGGATGTACTGTAATTTGGTATGACCTATCAGCGAGCAGGGCATCATGTGAAGGTTCAGGTTGCATGTGGAGCTTGACTCTGATTAACCTAACTCATTATGTAAAGTGGTTGTATTCGGGGCGGGGAATGGGTGGTTCTGCAAACCCATTTCTCATTGGCTGGCCGATGTTACTAAATGTATGCCATTACTGTATTGCATTAAAGTCTGTTTATCGATGCTGCGGTCTAGACTACGGAAGGTGCTCGAGACCCAGTATACATGGTGTTTTGTGACCCAGTAATGTAATTTGACATATATTTATATAAATAATGGTTAGAAGAACCCTTTCATAAGAGATGGCTTTAATGAGAAAAACAACAGCTATTTCAAATACAGAAATAAACACAAAGGAACATTTT